>NC_092224.1:84078649-84088649 GCF_036320965.1 Panulirus ornatus
ATATATATATATATATATATATATATATATATATATATATATATATATATATATTCCTAGGAGTCCACAGGGAAAATGAAACACGATACGTTTCATTTTGCCAGTGGACTCATAGAATATCTTGACCACGCGCAAAATTGTGATCCTTTGCTATATATATATATATATATATATATATATATATATATATATATATATATATATATATATATATATATATATATATATATGAACAGGGAAAGTAATGATAGATAGACCATTTACCACGTATCTCTTCAACATTTTGATTTCTTACAAAATCCTGAAAGAATTCAGTCACCATAGGAGGAAAAGGTCATACAGACATCATTGTGTTCCCAATACGACACAAAAAAAACTGTATCATTTACACGGAATATCTGTAAATGATTTTACAACTGTACACCCACTTTAGGAGTGCAAATTAAATCTAACATAAGCTTCTGTGATGGACCTTTGCAAAGAACAAGAAGAAAAAAAAAGACTTGTTCATTGTGACCTCTGTAGCACGACTGGCTCTGATTTTGTTCAGTGTTCCTGTAAGTTGTGATTGCTGGACCTGTGTCAAAAAATGGTTCAAGGTTTGTCTGTGTTTATGGGCGATAATGTTACTTGTGCGGCACATTTTGTTTACTTTGAAGTGGTCAGACAAGAGTGGCGTGCTACTCACCTTGGTCCAGTCAGGATATCCGGCATGCCGGTCCCAGCGAGGATATCCGGCATGCCGGTCCCAGCGAGGATATCCGGCATGCCGGTCCCAGTCAGGATATCCGGCATGCCGGTCTCAATCAGGATACCCGGCATGCCGGTCTCAGCGAGGATATCCGGCATGCCGGTCTCAGTCAGGATATCCGGCATGCCGGTCCCAGTCAGGGTATCCGGCATGCCGGTCTCAATCTGGATACCCGGCATGCCGGTCCCAGCGAGGATATCCGGCATACCGGTCCCAGCCATGATATCCGGCACGTCGGACCCGGCCAGAATTATCCGATATGGACGAGGATATGAGGCAGGAAATGAGATGCACGTCCAGTACTCGGGGATACTGTTCGTCGGTAAATCTTGATCACGTAACACGTCCCGGAACATATGTCGTCCGTCTAGCTTTTCTTGTCGAGTCTAGAGACCCGCGATGATACAGTCACGCTCTTAGTAACGAAATTGCTGTTATCACATTCAATATTCTCTTCACTCGAGTGGCGATGCTCCAGGTTACAGATATGCTATCCGGCCTGTCAGGACGAGGAACGCACGGGATTGGTCATGTTTTTACATGGGGGGGGAACTGGAGGATACAGTACTAGGCTTCCCTCCCTCACCAACACCCGCCACTAAAGATGGAGGGAGGATAGTAAGAGCAGAAGGCTCCCTCACCGACCCACCACTGCCTCAGCCAGCAGGAAAATACCTCTACAGGAGCACCGCGTAGCATAGGGTATACCGACAGAGAAATTCTATAGGGAACAATGACCTTGAAAACACGCTCTAATCTAAACACAGTTTAAGGGATACTCCGGCGAGGTGATATAGTCAAACCTCGACACCACCCACCCACCCAGCCCTAGGTATCAAATCTATAACGAAAATGGGCAGCCACAGTGTGGAGGAGGTGGCTGATTCACCGAAGCGTTCCCCGGCAATTTGCCTTGGTCGTGCAGAGCCCAGACTGGTCGAGTCAGACTAGCTGTCTTTACTCATATCATCAAACCGGTTAGCACGGGGGAGGAGGAGGAGGTGGGGTGGTAGCATGACACACGTGCATCACTGATGCCAGTGTAGTCTCCGCTGCCATTAAGGGTAACTTTCATCTGTGTTTAGCTTGTAAGTAGACGTAATCAACCTGGTCAGGGGACTTAGTGGGAGGGAGGGTTGCTCCACACACACACACACACACACACACACACACACACACACACACACACACACACACACTTGAGAGTGGGTATCAGCCTTAACCTGTCTCCAGTCCCACATTAGGAGAGCAGTTATGGCAACCAGTTGTCTGCTGTATTAGACTCACATTCAAGTATGTGAATATGGAAACATTCAGCAAGGTGTTTACATCCTACTTGAGGCAAAAACTAGAATACTTTCCTTCGTTTGATTAGCTCATTTAAGGAAGCGCAAAGAACTGTTAGAGAAGGTCCAGAGGAGGGCAATAAAGATGTCGGCAGATTTAAGAGATCTGGATTGAGCATGGAAAGACTTGAGGCCTTGAATTTGTCCGCCATAAAAGAGATAAGAGTAAGTGGTGACTTGATCATCACCTTCAAGTTTTTTTTTTAGATGAGCCTAATGACGTAAACAGTGAACAGTTCTACCAAAGACGCGAGGACAGAACAACTAGAGGAAATGATGGGAGATCAAGCAAGAAACATGTCCGGGAAACATGCAAAGTAAAGTATCTTCATAGCTTGAGTGAAGTAGTTGAATGGAGTAAGCTGGAGGAGGATGAACATGTGAGTGTGGAAAACATACAGGTGATTACGTATCAAAAATTCCGGTTTTTCACACTTACTGAAACACTTGTTCGAGCTGTCACATTTTCTCGACGGAGCCAATCCCACAACTGATCTAATGATGCCAGATGCTCCTTCCAGCTGCTAGAATGAATTAGAATATCATGAATAGAATTATCCACTCCTTTCAAGTCCCTCGAAAACTTCCGTACAATGCGACTTAATCGTACAAGAGCATATAAACCAAAGTGAATGGCGTAGCACAAACCTGATGCAGGTCGTCCGGAACAAGAACAGCAGTTTAGCCTCCTCCGTCAGTGGCACCTGCAGATGACCTTTCATCAAATCCACCTCAGTGGTAAAATATCTGTCCTTGACTAACATTGTAAAAACCTCTTCTTGATCTGGAATCGGTTCGGTATCATTGACAGTTACCGACTTCAACTTCTTAAGGTCACAGGAAAGTGTCTTACCATCACCCGTCTTCTTCATAATTTCCACGGGTGATGCATGTGAGGGTATTGAGGGTACAACAGTGCCATCTTCTATCGGCTCCTGAACCTTCCCTCGCTATTGGCTTCTCTTCTTGCATGAGGCAGAGGCTAATTCCTTTTCTTAATTGGTTCTGGATCTGTAAGCACGCGTCTCATGTTTGTAAAACGTGGCATATCGAGGTACTGGACCTTAACAAATCTTTGACTCAAGCTTTCATTTTCCAGAACAAATTAGCTAATAAGCTTACGGCCTGTGTCGTCCTCCAACTCTGGAATGGAGGTCCACGACACCACTCACCTGACCTCTTCGTTCTGCGTTCCTCCTCATTCTGGTCGTCTTCTCGTGCAGTCTCCTCCCAGCTTTCGACCGCATATGCTAAGCTGAGCACCCCTGATAACGATGCCACACAGTCCTCCCCTCCATAGAATGTTTACATGAGATTAGCATGAAATGCCTCCTCTGAATATCCCGTATCACTTCGGCAATCCATTGTACCCACTTTGCCTCCTGTAGGAAATGGTCCCTTTTTAGTGCATGAGAAGTGTGTTTGTTATCTGTTGGTAAGAAGAGCAATACCTCAACACTAACATTAACGAGTACGTTGTTTAGTTCTTCTGTTGTAGACAGGCTTTACATACGTGGTTGCTGATATTTTTCATTTCCTCCTGAGTCATCTCACAAGTTCTCTCTCCAACCTGGTCCATAATTCTGTCAGTATATCTAATGGATCTCAGACCACTCTACCCTACAATGGTTCTCATGATAAAGATGACATGTACCTTCTTGCGGTGCTTCCTGTTTGCAGGCACTTAAGACGCCACATATGTATCCCAGCCTTTCAATCACTCTTCACACATTTTTTTTTTATCACAGACCTTAATGTTCCATTGAGCTTCGCTAACTACTTCAAGCTGGATGGTAATGGGTAACTATAATCTGATGTATGGACAAAGAGTCCATTAACTTCCTTCTCTTCGTCTGACGTAAATTAGTAACCCCGATCACTTGATACTTCCTCGGGTATTGCCGCAGTGGAGGGAGTACCCGTAACCACGGCTTCTGCCGCTGATTACGTATCAGTGTCTCTTAGGACGACAGCCTCCGGGTATCGGGCTGCATAGTCAAGCGCAGTAAGTGTAAACCTGTGTCTTCTCTGAGGTGCTGGTACCGTCGGACCCAGAGCGTTGAATGCCATTCACTGACATTCTTCGTCTATCAGTGGCGTCCTCACTCGTGGTGACGTTCTCACCCTTACCTTCTGTTATGTTTCGTTAACAAAGCCCACATGACCAGTAGTACCCAGCAACTCGCACCCCTCGCTAAAGGAAATAAGAAAAAGAAAATGTTCTCTGTTGTCTTCTTAACGTCTTAAGCTACCGTAAAAAAAAAAAAATTGACTCACTAGCTGCTCGTAATTCCTTACCCTTGAACTTGGTTGGCAACACCACCTGATTTAACCTCGTCTCTCTTACCCGATCCTGATATAAATTTCCTGTATAACGCAACCTTGTTATATATATAAAATCGGACTCATTACCTTCCTTATTCTTCTTCATTCCCTGGATTCTGCCAACCGTCACACTAGTGTTAGTGTAGTGCGTCCTGCTCTTGGGTATTGCGACGTTCATCTCTCGTAACGATGTCCGTAAATGGTGTTGAGGCATTAGGTGAGGGTCGCTGCTTGCTTGCTTGCTTGCTTGCTTCCCCTTCGCTGACCTATGGATCCTGTGACACACCCTCCTGGGCTTGTGTAACTCCAGGGAGGATCAGGGTCTACAGGTTCCCCTGACGTCTGGAAGGCTGCGTGGAATCCAGTCGCATCCTGGGTTGGTCATGCACGACACCTACAAGTTCCCCTTTGCTCTATGGAGTGTCTATCATGACTCGAGCCGCTGGGACTCTCCTCCCACACCTCACTGTCGTAAAGTGGAACCTTTTCAACAGTTCTCCCTTGACGGTGTCCGCGACCGCCACTTCTGCCTCAGCTAAACAACAGGGTATCAAGGAAGGAAGTTGTAGTAGTAGCTCACTTTCCCGCCTGGCTGATGGAGATACTGACGACGGTGGCCCAGTTGTAGAGGCCAGTGATGGTGTCCGGAAGGTTGTATAATAGGTAGAGATGTTAGCACGGACACCAGTGGCAGACTTAAGAAACCACTAGGTGTCTGCTTGTTTGTCTTTGTGTTTATGTGTGTGTGGAAATGTCTACCTGTATGTCTGCACGTGTGTGTGTGTATGTGTGTGTGTGTGTGTGTGTGTGTGTGTGTGTGTGTGTGTGTGTGTGTGTGTGTGTGTGTGTGTGTGTGTGTGTGTGTGGAGTCTCCAGCAATAAGCGTAAACAAAGTTTTGTCAGCTTCCTCCATCAAGTGTCAAGACCTATAAGAACGCCCTCCACTTCAAGTGATCCCTCAACCCTTGACCTTTCCATGACTCAACATTTCATCAAGCAGCAGCTGAGCCGTAGGGAGTGAGGGGAAGGATCTTATTGAACGGGGAATTGCTTGTGCCTTGTGCTTGTACACGTGGGTGTGGTGAGAGGCACCATACTACCCGAGAGGTTAAAGGTTATGTGTCCACTGTCTTTACCTTCCCGTTGTTTGGTGGATGAATTAATACGCCTCAGAGTGACCGCTGGCTGGTAAGACTTTCTGGTTCCTCCAGTCATTACAGCAGATACGTGCTGGTTAGCAGAGTTCCCTGGCGTGATTCCAGAGCCACACTCTAGACACACACACACACACACACACACACACACACACACACACACACACACACACACACACACACACACGCACACACACAACACTTCTAATATCTCCCTAAGGGAAGCGTTACGTTCCATTATACCACAGGTGTGCGAGTATGAATAGATCATGCGTGATGGTTGAAGATGCTTCCTGGGTAGATGATGAAACTATAATGACCGTCTGGATAGCTGGCTCTCCAGACAAGATGCCCTCTTAGTGGTCAGGATGACACAACTCACGCTGATCGGAAGGGCATAAATTAAACGTAGCTTCTGAATGGACAACGAGATGGCTATATCTATGATGATGGAAGGGAAAAATTGAGGTCCCCTCCAGGAGGGTTGCAGCAGAAGGCCTGCAGTGGGAAAGGAATACAGGATAACCACACGCAATAACACGAGCTCGAGAATTCTCAGACGTTGTTCATCAATCACTCCGTTATATTACTGCCTGTGAGGGAGGGAGGGACACGTCGCGACGACGACCCTGGACTGAATGATTTTATGATGGCTGCATTTTTCTCTGTCGTGACATTTCCCGTCACACACCAGTGTCCCCACACAAGTGTGTGTGTGTGTGTGTGTGCACTTCAAGTGATCCCTCAACCCTTGACCTTTCCATGACTCAACATTTCATCAAGCAGCAGCTGAGCCGTAGGGAGTGAGGGGAAGGATCTTATTGAACGGGGAATTGCTTGTGCCTTGTGCTTGTACACGTGGGTGTGGTGAGAGGCACCATACTACCCGAGAGGTTAAAGGTTATGTGTCCACCGTCTTTACCTTCCCGTTGTTTGGTGGATGAATTAATACGCCTCAGAGTGACCGCTGGCTGGTAAGACTTTCTGGTTCCTCTAGTCATTACAGCAGATACGTACTGGTTAGCAGAGTTCCCTGGCGTGATTCCAGAGCCACACTCTAGACACACACACACACACACACACACACACACACACACACACACACACACACACACACACACACACACACACACACACAACACTTCTAATATCTCCCTAAGGGAAGCGTTACGTTCCATTATACCACAGGTGTGCGAGTATGAATAGATCATGCGTGATGGTTGAAGATGCTTCCTGGGTAGATGATGAAACTATGATGACCGTCTGGATAGCTGGCTCTCCAGACAAGATGCCCTCTTAGTGGTCAGGATGACACAACTCACGCTGATCGGAAGGGCATAAATTAAACGTAGCTTCTGAATGGACAACGAGATGACTATATCTATGATGATGGAAGGGAAAAATTGAGGTCCCTTCCAGGAGGGTTGCAGCAGAAGGCCTGCAGTGAGAAAGGAATACAGGATAACCACACGCAATAACACGAGCTGGAGAATTCTCAGACGTTGTTCATCAATCACTCCGTTATATTACTGCCTGTGAGGGAGGGAGGGACACGTCGCGACGACGACCCTGGACTGAATGATTTTATGATGGCTGCATTTTTCTCTGTCGTGACATTTCCCGTCACACACCAGTGTCCCCACACAAGTGTGTGTGTGTGTGTGTGTGTGTGTCTAGAGGTATCCGTGTTGATAAAACAAGCTTCGTCGTTTGGAAAAAGAAGACTGCGTGGGACGCTGGTGTGTGGCGGGAAATGTCACGATGGAGAAAAATGTAGATATCATAAGATCATTTAGCCCAGGTCTCCAGCTTGTCCCTCATAAGTAGTAACATAATTGAATGATTGATGAACAAGTTCTCACAATTCCAAACCCCCTGGGTACTGGTTCTCTGGTCACTATACCTCATGTTGCGCTGAACGCGTAGCGGAGGTTATCCTGGCTGGGTTGGAGCCCCCACATCATATCTCCCTCTCGATTTATTTTCTCCACGGTCGTGGTTTGATCGCTCCTGCTTTGATGCTTGTCCCATCAGGGACGGTACGTACTAGACTATGAAGCTCTTCCCTTCCCCAGCGAGCCACTTGGAATCATCGCAAAGCTGTTTTTCGAAGAGCCAAGCGCACTTTCATCAGAGGAGAATGTGCTAAATTGACTCTTTCTTCTGCTGTCATATCTTTTTGATCCTTAACCAGAACCATCTCCAGCAACTTCTGCAACTTAACTTTCCTCCTCTCTTCCCACCTGATCAGTCTATTGCTAACTCTCCAACTGATAAAACCGCTCTTTTTGTCTCCTCGTTTTCCTCTAACTCAACTTTGAATGCTTCAGATTCTAATCCTTCACCCCCCATCTCCTCCCTCTGAACCTATGCCGTCTATATTCAAGATCCTGGTGAACAAGGCGTGTACAGCTAAGATGGCACAACTCCTCGTGTTCTGAGGGAGTGTTCTTGTTCGCCTATTTCGCCTTCTCCATCGGAAGCACGCCTTGGTGCAGCCTATCCCTAAGAAAGGAGACCACTCTAACCGCTCCAAGTCTTACCCTATTGCTCTCGCTTCTCCTGTCTCCGAAATCTTTGAGACTCGGCCTAAACTCTCTCTTTCTCAAACACTTAGAATCCCACTTTCTTCTTTCAGATCACCAGTATGAACTTCACAGCGCCAGGTTATAGTGGTGATCTTTCCTATGTGACTCATCTCTGGTCCTTCACTTTCAGGGATTTGGTGAAACTTTTGTCTTAGCCCTCGACATCTTCACAGTTGACAGTGTGGCATAAGTATTTAGTTTCTAAACTCCCTTCCTCTGTTCCACAGCTTCTCTAATGCACAGTTTCCCCTCAGGTCGTTCCACTGCAGCAGTCGTCGATGCAGCGACCTCCCCCTCCTATTCCATTAAGAGAGGTGTTCCTCAAGGTTTTGTCCTGTCGCCTACTCTCTTCTCTCAGTAAATGATCTTCTCTCTCCTACTTCTAATCTTAATCACTCTTATACTGATGATTCCACTTCGCATATTTCATCTCAGTCTTCCTCGCCTCCTCCCTTTAATCCTCTTGTACTGCTCATATTTCCTCTCTCAGTTCTGACTTGTGCAACGTTCCGGAAATAGAAATTAGTAACCCTGCAGACTTTACTAGTGCTAAAACACAATTTCTCCTCATGTCTCTTTCTAGGAAGCATTTGTTTCCCTCTGTTCAATTTCAGAGCACCACACTTCAGCCTTGTTACAATACAAACATGTTGAGCATAACCATATCCTCCATTACAATACAAACATGTTGGGCATCACCATATCCTCCAGTCTCTCGTGGAAACCCCAAACAATCAATAATACAAAGTCTTATTCACACAAGCTGGTGGCGTTGCGCAGGTGCCGTAATTATTTTACTTGTGTTGCAGCTGTTTCACGTCTACAGGGGTTATATTCGCCCCAGTCTGGAGCACTGCTCATACATCGAGGGGATCATCCTCCACTTCTCTGTTAGCCAGATTGGAATCAAAATCCTTCTGTTACAAGTTACAAGTCTAGGGCTGGTTATAGCTTCCCCTTCCCGTTAAGCTACAAGTCTTCGACTAGTTACAATTATACTTGATTAAGCTACAAGCCGTGGATTGATTGTATCTAATTCTCCCGGTAACCTGTAAAACGTCTCCAAGCTTGTTAAACCGTAAGCCTGGGACTAGTACTAATTAATCTTTCCGTTAAACTGCAAAGGCTACAAGCGATTACAGTCCTTCCCTCTCAAACCAAAAAGCCTTGGAATGGTGATATCCATGTATATTTGTATACACCAATCTGAACAGATCTTGATGTGACAGCTTTAGCTGATATAGATCTCAGAGCTTGATGTTATCTCCATGGTGCTGTCTCTCACTCTTGACCTCCAACATTATCAATTCAGTCGGAGTAGATGATTTACATCTTAATATTCAGCGAAGGAATTATAGAGAATCATATCTTCTTTTTAATATACCTGTGGACCTTTTTTGCAGAGACACCTCTGCAAATATCACTTGACGTCTTTGCGTGGGGTTTATTTTTTCTTGTATCCGAAGGCATTTGGGCAGTACTGGACACTTTGCATTCTTGGAATCTTTGCCAAAGGACTATCGTTTACTCTCCTGGTAACTTGTGGTGTTCTCAGTATTTGCGTACCTGTAAGACCAGAAGTCAGGGGTCAGGGGATCTGTGTTGTTTGTGTTAAAGATGATTGTAAGAAATACTTGTTGACTTGGGGGGCTTCAAGTGACAGAATCACACACAGGTGTTGTGAGATTCAAGGAGATTATTCATGTCAGATGGTATCTTATGTTGGAGTGAAGGTAGTGGCTGGGAATGTCACAGAAAATATTTGTTTTTGTCTTGTTACACATTGTTACACACTGTGCGTGTTGTTTATGGATGTGAGTTAATGATATGCGTTCG
>NC_092224.1:84093649-84216149 GCF_036320965.1 Panulirus ornatus
TAAATCGAATTAGTAACCAATGAAAGCTGTATAGAATCGACACGATGATCAGAGTGGATCCTATATCTTCGGCTATTCGCATGTCGATTGTCTGCAAAACGCCCTAGGCTTCCCTCTCTTTCAGTCGATAGATCTTAACACCAATCGACTCCTTACACCGAGAACTAGATTCATGATTTCCCTCGAATTCAAGTCCACTTTGAGATGACTTAAAACTGTTTGGGTTGGGTAGGAGATGCTAATGATGAAGTTCCACACTCTCTATCGTCTCTACAGAGTGTTAGGAACCCATGGGTACCACCACTCGCCAAAATCAGTTCACTAGAAAACGCACAGCTTCCTTTACGATGAAATACCATGCAGCGTGCGACCAACTCAGGCCATTCCAGCGACTGTCATAAATCTGTTTTGGAGAAAGTAACAGCTCAGTTGTGACACCCATGTTGATATCATGGGAACATACTGCAACGGAAGCGTCGACAGCATGATGTGAGTTTGTAAAGGTGGATATCATGGTCATGATAATGTCATGTTCGTATCAGTGGCCATGGTCATGATAATGTCATGTTCGTATCAGTGGCCATGGTCATGATAATGTCATGTTCGTATCAGTGGCCATGGTCATGATAATGTCATGTTCGTATCAGTGGCCATGGTCATGATAATGTCATGTTCGTATCAGTGGCCATGGTCATGATCATGTCATGTTAATGTTAATATAACTGGCCATGGTCATGATAATGTAATGGTAATATCAACATCAGTGATTATGATCCTGATCAGTGCTTGGGTGTATTACAGTAAGCTGTGGCAGCAAGACTAGGCGTTGAAGTGCACAACACTACAGTAGGCTACATCAGCAGCAGGAGGGCCCACACTAAGCTACGACAGTGGGGCCAGCCCAGCTGCTCGGGGGTGTACTTCGGTAATGAGACCTGTCGTCAAACTGATGACAGCATTTGTTAGAATAAGGAGAACAGTCGATCAGATAATGGGGACAGTCGGTAAAAACAGAATGTTCTCGATTCTAGGGGTAAAACTTGTCAAGGAAAAGAATAGTAAGACCCGTTGCTCTTTTTTTTTCATGTCATTGTACACAGAGGCTTGGGGTTGGGTGTAAACAAGGATGTAGCGTTGTGATATTGGGCCCTTGCCAGTTTGGTTAATGTAATGTAGGTTTGGCTAGGTGAGGTTAGGTAAGGGTACGTTAGTTAAGGCTGGTTAAGGTTCATTTAGGTATGGGTAAGTTAAAGTAGGGTAGGGTAGTATAATTCAGGGTAAGGTGTAGATTAATTTGAATAAGTTTAGGTTAAGTCAGTTTAGATTTGCTTAGGTTAAGTTAGGCTTGGGGTTAGGCTTGAATCGGATATCATCTTAAGTTTGGTTGAAGTAGCGTACCTTAGGTTAGGTTAGGTTTCTTTAGATTGTAACTAAAGAGAAAGAATAAGTTCCATTCTTAACGCTATGACTGATGTTAAATATAGAACATAAAGAAATAATCTCATGTAATTTTCAATGACTGTCGATTTTTAATTATAAAAGTTGTTGAACATATATTTCCCAGCTTTGCCGCTACAACAGATCCGGGATTAGTTGTGTTTTTTCCATATTTAGATATGTAATGGTATGTATGAGAAGTTAAAATGATATGCTTCATTTTCATCTGTTTCTTTTTTATTCCGTTTATAGAACAGCGGATGAAATGTCATTTGCTCTAATGCAGTAACTCGGCAGAATATATTCCATGGCTTGTCTTCTCGTCTTCACTAACGGTATGCACTTATCTATATCAAAATTCCTTTACCACTTGTGACACTCGCCCATCAGTTTGCCTGTGTCTGTTTGAAGCTGTGAAAATTAGGATATAGCTGTAAAACTGTCTCCAAGCTTAGTATCGTCTGCGAATTTTGAAATTTTGAGATCATCATTGGTGGATATGAGTTAAGTAGAGCCGGTCCCAAGATTGATCCCTGTGGCACACCGCTTGTTACGCCTAACCATTCTGATGTTCCATCATTAATCTCTACTCATTGCTTAATGTTAACAACCAGTTTTCTGACCACCGCAGTACAACCCCACTCATACCATGTGACAACGTTTGCCAGTGGTTTTTCATGCGGAACTTTATCATATATATATATATATATATATATATATATATATATATATATATATATATATATATATATATATATATATATATATATATATATATATATATATATATATATATATATATATATATATTAAATCTGGGTGGTTAATATCACCCGCTTCGCTTTCATCATACATTTTCATTACATCACAAGTGAAGTTAATTTGTCAAACAAAAACGATTCCCTTGATAGAATAGTTCGCTGATTCATTACTCAGACTTGAGAGCCTTACTGAAGAAGGTGCTCTCATTGCCGATCGTGGTAAGTACTTACTCCTGCAATGATAATGTTATGAACCTTGTCTCTAAGACGACGAACAAGCAGAAGGTACATTTCCAAAGAGACTTCTGTTATCTTCACTTGAGTGTGTCGTTTGTACCTACACAACAAACCAAAGGCGTGTTGTTGTTAGCACCAACACACACACACACACCCATTGAGCCTTCGGCTAAATCTATCATGGCACCGGGAAAGCATAATCGTTCGTTCACAGCTTGAAGGATTCAGGTCAGAGTAGACCTTCAGTTGTCCTCAAGCAATAGAGTCAGCGGACCAACTTTTAGCCTCATGTTCGTCGTCCTCGACATCATCCATAGCCTGAGAGCAGTATTCCTTATATTTCGTTACAGGCAGGAAAGGCATACGTCTAAGGCTAAGTGCTTAGCACCTCGCTGCACTTTATGGGTAAATCGATTTATGTGAGGAAAAGTGTTAGATTAGATTCCTTAAGCACCCCGCCAGCGATGCTCCTTGTCGTTGACAGCTCAGCTCACTGACGTACCCAGCAACCTAGTTTCAATGATCGCCTGAAGTACATCTCCCGTGTGGGTTAGAACGCATTTTACCAGCGACTATAATCAGCTTTTTTCCTCCAGACTCCATCATCCGTTTTGGCACAACCTGCAAATTGAGGGAGCAATAGTGGAACCAAGGAACAGGACGGCAGACTTCCCGGTACGCACGCGCTACCGCTGATCAGCTGTAGTGGTGAAATGAATGAATAGATCTCGTGTTAATGAAAAGATGAAAGAGAAGAGAGTGAATGCAGCCTAAATTGCAGGTCCCCCTAGGCTGTCATTCTTATGACTAGTGAACGCGTTTCCTTAAGCTGCAGACAGACGCCCTACCACGTCTCCTCAACTTTCACTGTTCCCTCAACTCATGTACCCTGGAGGAGTCATTTTTCTTCTGATTGAAATACAAGAGAATACAGTTAAAAGGTCAGATGTAGTCAAACTTAAAGCTGAGGAAAGATGTAACGCTTACGTGGGAAAAGGTTTCTTAGAAAGTAGATGTCGTTGAACACTGCAAAAAGAAAAACTGTAAGTACTCTCAAAAAAAAAATGAACTGGTTATACAAATTTTTTATCAGTTCAGATACGTACTGAATGAACCTAGGGAAAAAGTATACATACGCATTACTCATTTCTTTTCATTCCCGACATTAAGGGTATACTTAGTGCATCAGAGAGTGAGATAATGTAGTAAGACTTTAGACAAGGATTTCAATTTCGTTCTGTCCTGTCAAATTCCATACAGGTTTACTTCCTCAATACATGGAGTTCTTTTTTTTCACCTATCCTTTTTCCTGCCGACTGTTGTTGCCTGAAGGAGTGGAAAGCCGTCTTACTGTTCGTTTACTTACCAGAAGAACAGATAGGATTAAAAAACAGATCACCTAGACAACAGGCCTTCTGTTGTCTGTGTTTCTCAATCATTCCCATATACTTCTCAGTGCTATGATATGAAACGCAGTCAACAGTAATATTTGCGAGAGCGCAACAGTTCTGCTTGAAAAGGTCTGAGAAGTACATAATGATCAAATCAACGTCTGTATAGATAATGATCAAATCAACGTCTGTATAAATAATGATCAAATCAACGTCTGTATAAATAATGATCAAATCAACGTCTGTATAAATAATGATCAAATCAACGTCTGTATAAATAATGATCAAATCAACGTCTGTATAAATGATAATCAAATCAACGTCTGTATAAATAATGATCAAATCAACGTCTGTATAAATGATAATCAAATCAACGTCTGTATAAATAATGATCAAATCAACGTCTGTATAAATGATAATCAAATCAACGTCTGTATAAATTTCATAGTATTATTCCAAGGATATGAAGAGTAAAATTTTCCATTGAAATTTCAATCATGATATATAAAGTTGTGGAAATGATGGTGCCCAGATATAATGACCTAAGACGTCTGCTGACCACCTCTATCATAGGTAATGTCCAAGATCTTTATTGACCAGCTCTATCGTAAGTAGACCCCCAGACTTTACTGATCAGCTGTACCATAAGTAAAGCCCCTAATATATATTGACCAGCTCTGTAATAAGTAGAGACCAAGATGTGTAGTGACCAGTTCTCTTTACAAGTAGGATCCAAGAGGCTGATGGACCAGCTCTGTTATAGGGAGAGAGGGTTGTAGATGTTGATTGACCAGCTCTAGGTAGAGTCCTAGATGCTTAACATGGACCTCTATCGTAAGTAAGGCACCAGATGGTTGCTTACCACCTCTATTGAACATAAATATCCAATCCTCTTAACTGGTAAAACTCTGTTATACTCGAGGATAAATTTGGCGAGCTGGCCTACAAGGACATTTGACTTCCCTCAGCAAAATCCCACACACACACACACACACACACACACACACACACACACACACACACACACACACACACACCTCAGGCTGCAACATGACGAAAGCTATTTCTTTCTTTCCTTCTGCCTTCCAGGAAAGCTGCCCCACTACGGATATTAAGGGGGAGCGAGGGGGGAGGGGGAGGGAGGTGAAGAGGTGGAAGGGGGAGAGAAGTCGCCCACCCCCTTCCCTTCCCTTGATGCAAGAATCATAAGAGTTCTTTGTGATTTCTCGAAAAAGATATATATATATATATATATATATATATATATATATATATATATATATATATATATATATATTCTTTTCTTTTCTTTTAAACTATTCGCCATTTCCCGCGTTAGCGAGGTAGCATTAAGAACAGAGGACTGGGCCTTTGAGGGAATACCCTCACCTGGCCCAATTCTCTGTTCCTTCTTTTGGAAAATAAAAATAAAAAAAAAAATGAGAGGGGAGGATTTCCAGCCCCCCGCTCCCTCCCCTTTTAGTCGCCTTCTACGACACGCAGGGAATACGTGGGAAGTATTCTTAATCCCCTATCCCCAGGGATAATATATATATATATATATATATATATATATATATATATATATATATATATATATATATATATATATATATATATATATATATATATTGTTGGCTGCTGAGAAAACCAGAAAACGGATATGAAAGAGCCACTCATTTTACGTATTTAAACTTTACGATAGACCATTCTTCCTCTTTCTTATGGTCGCTGAGTCAATGCCAATAGATATAAGTGTTAAGATTATAGTATAGTGATATACCGTATAAGCAAAAAAAAGTATTGACCTTAGTCGAACTGGAAATCGCTGGTTAGTTTGTGACAAGTGGCCAGTCAGCCAACCGTCAGGACCCGTAATGATCCCTGGCGTCCACCGCTTGAGCGCCCACCATCTCCTGGTGGATGAGTGGGGGGTTAGCAATGCCCACATCATAGCAGTTAGATGACCAAATGATTTAAAACAATAATTCTGTATAATTTCCACCATCGTGTTCACTTATTGCGTTTTGTCATGATTTTAATTACTCGAGACTTAAATGTCAAGTGACATTCACCTCTGGAAATCATTGTTATAATCGGCCAAACTAATATTGGTTGATAACTATACATATTGTAGTGAACGCGACGTCAACACCAGAGAAAGTGTTTGTTTAACGTCTCAAGTGAAATATAGCACAGTACCCCATGCCAAATATCTGACCATTTTCTTTAAGAATAAAAAATCGAAATATATATCAAAGCAAGTGATGTCAGAGGTTTCGCTGTAACACAATATTGACTTATAAAACTCTCGTGTTTATCCTCAGTCTTAAAGAACTGTATACAGATTGTCTTCTGGGTAAGTTGTATCTCTACATCTTGAGATAATTTAAAATTGGCTGCTATCGACAACCTGAAGAGGATGAGGAAGGAAATATGACGTAATTGGTTGGGAAACTTGGTTATTTGTTGGCTCAAATAACACTGATAAGTTTTAGATATAACTTGGGTACATGGACGACATGACTGAACATGGACGGATGTGATGAGGAACTGTCTTGTATAGACCTACGTGCTCAAGGTATATGTTTCTTTTATGTTCTTAATGTTTTGATGTACCAGGAAAGGAGTTAGTTGTCCACTTCAGCAAATGTTCCATCTTCGTGGATGGCTTGAGGATGATGTACAGTCTAGTTCAGTTGTTCACTTCGAGAGATGTTGCCCTTACAACACATTCACTGTTCTCTGGTCTGATATATATATATATATATATATATATATATATATATATATATATATATATATATATATATATATATATATATATATATATAGTTATTTCAAGAGTTTAAAGCATGTTATTTTTCTTTTGTTGTGTCTTCTCTCTTACTTTCCAAAATTTATAATTTAGTTTTTTCTCAGTTCCCAACTTTTCTTTCCAGAGTTGTCTGATTATTTTATTTTGTTCTATATATGCTTGTTGCTCTTCTGTATCCCCTCATCTCTATTCTGGATATTCCGAACACATTCTTCAGTGCTTCCAAAAAAAAAGATGTCACCCCTTCATCCACCTTGTGATTCACTTCCGCTTTCTTGGTTCCATGTACCGCCATGCCTCCCTCGTGCGTCATGTTAGTAAGGTGCTCACAAATGTATCGTTGGTGACATTTGAATTCATAAACTACGTTGGATTCTTGTACTGTCTTGTTTTTTTTTTGTACAGGTTTTGTTCATGATGATGAGGGGGGGGGGGGGGGTCTGTTGTAGTATATGAATAGCTTGTCTTTGATAACTTGTGTCGTAGCTGACGTTTCTGGAGACAACGTCTCGTAGTACACCTTCATCTGTCTTGTACGCTGTTGACATCTCGTTGTAAATAATATGTTCTCTGGGTTGTTGGATTGCTTATCGTTTCTGCCGCTGTGGGCTTCTTTTTTCGTGTGATTTTTTTGTTGTTCGTTGAAGTTGGAGTTCTTGTATCCGTTTGTTGACAAGGATCTGCTTAATACTTTTGTGCTTCTTTGTGGAGGATATGTCACTTCGATAGAGTCTTCTGTGCTCGGTGTGACATAGCGTTAATGACCCCAGTCTTGTAGCGTTTGGGGTGATTTAATTATCGTCTCTGGGTTTCTTATGAAAGGAGGTCACGTAGCCATTAATGTTGCCGTTCATAATGCCATCTGATATATATATATATATATATATATATATATATATATATATATATATATATATATATATATATATATATATATATATATATATATTCCTATGAGTCCACGGGGAAAATGAAACAAATGTTTTGGACAATCACATGTTTACCAAATAGCGTCCTAGCTTCGTCTCTTCAATGTATATCAACTGACTTATATTTCTCTCCTGTGTCTCCCCTGATGATTTGATTATTACACGAAAGTGCACTTGGGAACTTTTCGTGTTTCATTTTCCCCGTGGACTCATAGGAATATCTTGATCACGCGCAAAATTGTGATCCTTTCCAATATATATATATATATATATATATATATATATATATATATATATATATATATATATATATATATATATATATATATATAACGATTTGCAATCAAAACCAAAGAAACCGGAGTCTAGCATGAGAATTAAGACATATATCATGACTGTGTGAGCAGGGTCAACACGTCACACCGTCTGACAGATCTATTGACCTGGGGGTCACCTGACCTTCCCATAACCTTTGAAAGTTCGCCACAGGACCTGCTGGCGCGCGTGGAGCCGCAAAGCCCTGTGTAGCTCAGACTCTGAGTGACATATCATCATCGGTAAGATAAAAACATGAAGGTTTTGGCCTATCATGGACACACACTTATAATGAAAGTCAAGTGATTGATGCTGCTGTGTGTGTGTGTGTGTGTGTGTGTGTGTGTGTGTGTGTGTGTGTTTTCTCTCCTACGCAACAGTAGTCAAAACGTATCGTGTGATGAATCATGAAGTATATTAAATATCAAATGAGCGAGGCAAAGGTTAAGAAGGAGGGTACTTCTGGACGATGATAATTGAGGCGTATGATGATTATAGAATAGCTCTTACTCTTAATGAAAGATCGAGTTAAGAAGTGACAGGGGGGGCTTTTTTTTCCACAGTCAAGTTTTTAACTGCGGGTAATTTGCATCTCATTATATTGCAGCGCTTAACTACTGTCAGTATGTCACCTGGGGTGGAGGGAAGTGGGGGAGGGGAGGAAGGGAAGGGAGGAGTTGCCATCGAGACAAAAAGATGTTTCCATCTGACCCGTAGTGAAGCGTGGGAAGCGTCACTGGGGAGGGTCGGTAGTCTGGTTACTGTTGTGTCATGTGGGTCGGAATATATATATATATATATATATATATATATATATATATATATATATATATATATATATATGTGTGTGTGTATGTGTGTGTGTGTGTGTGTGTGACCTAATTCTAGCGGGTCGAGTTGGCTTGGCAGACGAGGTTGTCTGAGTAACTGTGTGTATACTCTCTCTCTCTCTCTCTCTCTCTCTCTCTCTCTCTCTCTCTCTCTCTCTCTCTCTCTCTCTCTCTCTCTCTCTCTCTCTCTCTTACACCTTACGCCGTTGATAATCCCCCCCCCTTCCTCCTTTTTTTTTATCATACTTTTCGGTACGTTTCTCAGCGCCCAGTCGATACGAAACGTGCGTTGTAAAATGTTTGACGGAGGGTTTTGTATCGAGGATCACCAGAGATAACCCATGACATGCTCCCAGGTGTCTGTCTGATTATGATTGCTGGATGAAGTGTGTGGAACGGGAAGCTGGGCAGAGGTAGTCCAGTGGACGGTGAGTGCGAGAGCTGGCAAGAGCAACATGGGAGAGGTTGACACACCTGCCTTCATCATGGGAGAGGCTGACACACCTGTTTTCATCATGGGAGAGGCTGACACACCTGCCTTCATCATGGGAGAGGCTGACACACCTGTCTTCATCATGGGAGAGGCTGACACACCTGCCTTCATCATGGGACAAGCTGACACACCTGCCTTCATCATGGGAGAGGCTGACACACCTGCCTTCATCATGGGAGAGGCTGACACACCTGCCTTCATCATGGGAGAGGCTGACACACCTGTCTTCATCATGGGAGAGGCTGACACACCTGCCTTCATCATGGGAGAGGCTGACACAACTGCCTTCATCATGGGAGAGGCTGACACACCTGCCTTCATCGTGGGAGAGGCTGACACACCTGCCTTCATCATGGGAAAGGCTGACACACCTGCCAGCCATCCCTCTGACAAAGACCTACCAACACACTTCACCTAAAAAGCACAACGAGCTGATAGAGAAGGTCCAGAAGAAGGCAACAAAGAGAGCGGCTAGAGGCATTATTAGATCTGCTCACCTTGGAAGAAAGAGAACAGTGTGGGGGAGACCTGATCACAATCTTGATGTTCTTAAAACCGATCGATGACGTGGACGAGATGTGTAGCGGTAAACTAACCCGAGAACACAACACGAAATTTAGCGAGAAACATTTGTAAATATGCTAAGAAATACTTTCGTAGTATAAGAATGGCGGGCGAATGGAATAAATAACTAAGGACTCGGTTAATGCAGATACCACACATAAATTCAATACGTTGTATGATTAATATTAGACAGTGTCCAAGAGATGGGGTGCCCCACGAGTGTAAAAAAAAATCACTCATCTGCAGATCAAAACTATTCTTACCCGCTTACGATATACCTTTGACTGACTCAACACGGGTCAGGTTAAAGGTCACAATGTCATGTCCAGGGGTTTACCTACCGTCGTGCTCAGGGGTTGTACCGTCGTGCTCAAGGGTTGTACAGTCGTGTTCTATTAATAGTGTGGACAACTACTCTCTTAACCTTGAAAATTTCTAAAGATCTACCTAACCACATTTGTGTAAGTCATCAGTAGGATTTGTTATTTCAGTGTTAAATGAATGTTTCCTTTCAACGACACACACACACACACACACACACACACACACACACACACACACACACACACACACACACACACACACACACATATATATATATATATATATATATATATATATATATATATATATAAAACTCAGTTGAACAAAAACTTTCATTACCAGTAAATCAGTTTTGCCTGACAGGCTCAGTTGAAATGGGTTCCGCCTTTGTACGTATATGATTATAACATATAATGAACACAAAGTCATAGTAAATATGTGGAAACACACTTTAAATCCATCATCAATAATAAACTCTTCATCTACATACTGAATTTCCATAAACTTGAAAAAAAAATTAATTCTTTTTTGGACTAAATTTAGTTCTATAATATTGACACAGACATAGCATGAATATTTAATTTAAAAAAGAGACTGCCAAAGCATTAGCTAAAGCAATGCAAAACGCTTAATTCGGAATGTCCTTTTATCACGACTTAACATTAGAAAACAAGAGGCACTCATCTCGTATAATGTCTGTCGACTGCGAGACAGGTACTTGACGGCATGTGATATAAAAGCTGTTCTGTGTTCTCATTCCTACCAATGGATAGATATATAACTGTAAAGTGATCAAAGTATCTATTTCCAAGTGGTTAAGTACTGTGTCGGCAAGTGGCTCCTATTGGCCGGAAGATAACAAGCCGTTAAGCGTTGTGAATGGTCAGTAACGAGACGCTCAGTGACGTCACCACATCGTCTGTATATCGTGTTGTTGTCAGGGTCGACCAGCCAGCTTTGGCCCCTTTCCTGGGTTCATTTATATCCCAGAGTGACGCTGTACGTACGAGGAACGAGGTGGTATGCGTGAACCACAAGCGTATTTTGTTAACGGTCGTTTGTTTAAGTTAGGCTATACTAAATTATGCTAATTAAGGTTAGTTTAGACTTGCAAGACTATGAGAAGCTGTGCCAGTTAATGTTAGTTGAGTCTTGCAAGATTGGGTTTAAGCTGTGTTAGGTAAGATTAGCTAGGCTAGGTTGCGCGAAATTCTATACATGTCGCCCCACATTTTCCTTTGACAAAGCACAACCCTCCACACTTTCTGGGTTATATTTAGGTTATATGAGGGAAAGTAACTCACTCTCCCGTCAGGAGAATACTTAAATGTATCTACGATGTTAAGGAAAGTCTTCTACTGATTACCGAGAACGCTCGACCGGCAAAATATCATTTGGCATAACGGTGCCGTCCACTCCGGACCAGTCACGCAGCTTGTTTATTAACTACGGGTGTGGTTAGACGACAAAAAGAAAAAATAATACACTTCCTTTTAATTTTCTGACATATTTGCTCAAACATACCACATGAATTCTTTTTTTTTTTCCTCCGCCTTTAAGTCGACTAAAATCTCAGTTTCTTAGAAATACTCAGCGAGCTTTGAAATCATTATATACACGCCCTAAGTAATTGCAACTCAGTACCTTATTAAACGAGATCTTTACGTTCTGGTTATATTCAAACTGAAGATCTCATACCTGATAATATGCGTGAATTCGTTGTAACGCATTTTGTTCTAAGATTGTAACTTGTGAAAATTTTTTTTTTTTTTTTTTTTCTCGTAGTCACTATCAGATATTTCCTGAATATCTATAATCTTACCGCAGGGCACAGAGCCTTTCCTCTGTACAACAGTTGTACATATTCTTTAAAAAAAATTCTCCAACGAAGCTTTTTTACGCATTGGAATCAAAGTGTTTATCAGTGACGCTCAATAATGATGTAGATCAAAAAAGAAAGAAAAATAATAATATCACACACATAGCGTGTCCTTTCCGTTGATCATCTGCTGCTCAGACCTCAGCACCAAGGCCAGACAACTTTTTCCTACCAGATATTATCCATCTGGTGAGATATTGCTAAAATGATTGCAGAGCTGTTACACTTGTTATTATTTCTAAATGTTTAAAGATCACGTCTTCCGTCGATGTACGGTTAGATTTCGAAACAAGCAACGAAGCCAATGAAGGAGTTGTCTTTTATTAGAAATAGTGGTATTGGGAAAGACTTAGATAACAACCGGGTGATGGAAATGTGAGCTGGGGTTACAGTAGAGGGACAGCAGAAAAAAATAGTTTAGACGTACACAAAGAGTGACCGTACAAAGAGCATTACTAGTCATACAAATTAGAAAGCAGAGTTTACGTATTTCTCGAAAGGAACTCATGATTTCATATGTATTAGGGTAATAAGCTTCAAAAAATTGATTTAGTTGCAATAAACAGTATCATGTCATGACTAGAACAATGACAAAATCATCCTTACCTCAGTGATATGATAGGGATAATTCTTGTCATTTAGTGGCACATGTCTGCTGATTCGTCAATGATTCACACATTCAAGATAACTGCCGAAATAAGACGGTAAAGCTAGGTATCTTATCTATTGTTATCTTTCTACCGAACAACCGTTAAGTTTACGATCTGTGTAAGCCAAATTACTTCTCTTACAAATTATTGTATCATCTCAAAGTTCTACTTTGGTTACCGTGCATGCTGATGACCATTCTGACTTCTTGTGGTAAATGGGAGAAACTGATTTCGTCTAATATTTTCGCTGAAACTCGACATATGATAATGTCAGTCTCACGCGCCTGAACGGTGGTAGGTAGGCGGAATTGTTGACGCCTTCAGCGGCTCTTCCATCCCTGCCACACAAGCCTAGCTCAAATATGTGACGTTTCGTCGGGAGGATTCCTATACGGGGGGCGAAAATACTAGGAGGGTTGGGTAGGTGGATGATGATGATGATGCACTCCTCCATATCAAAAATACAGACCCCTGGTTGGCCACCTTTTATTTTTTTTCTCTCTCTCTCTCTCTCTCTCTCTCTCTCTCTCTCTCTCTCTCTCTCTCTCTCTCTCTCTCTCTCTGAGTTGAGGGTAAATAAGTTGTCGTTTAGTTTTATACGATAATAGGCTATTTTTTTTGGAGTATTCAATTCATTTCAGTTGTTGCTTGAATTGTTTAAAGAAGAAAAGGGCTATGCCTATATTACGATCGGGCCATAACAGGACCAACAACCTATTTGTCGGGCGCTGATACTGATACTCCCCCCCTCCCCAACACACACACACACACACACACACACGCACACACACACACACACACACACACACAGGAACACTCAATATTCGCCCCTCGTTCCTGTAGGGATAACTCGGGATTCCTAAGGGGATGAAACGATATATATACATATACAGTATTTACAGAAACCACCTGGGATTACGCCACTGTATACCAGCCACTTGTACCTGTCTATCCAGGAGGGCACGCGTGGGGACCTAGGAGAACCCACACAGCAACACGGGCGGTGAGGGAGGTAGTGTACTTGAGGAAGTGCTGGATGGGGAACAAAATAGGTGGTATTGCCTCTCTATCTTCCATCCCCTCAAGGTGAAAAAAAAAAAAAAAATCTGACCAAAATATAACCTTTGATTCTGTTTACTAGAAGTTACAACGTCGACCACACACACACACACACACACACACACACACACACACACACAAGGCCCACATCTCAGATACATACACAAGGACACACTTCGTACATACGCATACACACGGTATAGTATAAAGCAAATGCGTAACTAGGGAGAAAGCCATTAAGGAGATGGGACAGCTTGCGTCATTCATTGTCATTTCTTATCTGCTTTTGTTTATCTACTTGGATGATTGAAAAGAGAAAATGGAGAACTTTGATCAAGGGGATGATACAGTATAGAAAAAGATTAAACGCAGCATTATGAAGACTCGCCTTCGCCTCGTTTTCTTTCCATCCTCTGAAATTCTTTAGTCACACCACTTCACGTTTTCATCATGTAATAGCGCATACTGCGAGGCTGCCTCGTTTATCACCCACTGATAAGGCTGTGTCATTAATGTGATTTTAATGTCATCCTCACCGAACACCAGTAGACAAATGCTGTAAATTGTGTGTACGAACTCCGGCTAGATAATGTATTGTGTGTGTGTGTGTGTGTGTGTGTGTGTGTGTAAAGATTCGTCAAGGCTAAGTTTAGCACGAGCTCTTGTCAATAACAACTCATTCTCGGGTGTGCCATTACTAGCACGGGCCAGATGTGTGTGGCTATGATTGTAGTGTGTGCCTCTTTACCTGGATATGTGGGATGGTTACCTAAGGTGTTTTTAAGCCATTGTAACTAACATTAAGTAGTTGTAATAGCAGAGCAAACCTATTAGACTGTCATGACGTTCCATGCTATACGTATTATCATCATTATTAGTCTTATTTGTGTGATGAACATTATCATCACTCATTTGTTGTTCAAATTGCCATCATTGGTTGTTTGTGTGGGCTTCAGGTCTGGCAACAGCCAGGGTCATTAAGGCCCGTTAACGCAAACCTCATCCACCAACCAAAATAAACTTTTAACACCTTCAGGTGTGAAGGATGAATCTACGACCACATACACACTCTCAGTGTACACTTGACCCATGTAACAAATAGGTCACTCATCAAGATTATGGTATCATGATTATCATCATCTTCATCATTCTGTTATCATATAAAGCGTTACATTTTTCTTTCATTTTTCATTATGGTATCATGATTATCATCATCTTCATCATTCTGTTATCATATAAAGCGTTACATTTTTCTTTCATTTTTTTTTTCTTGTGTCATCTTCATTGTCATAATTCTTAAGCTCCTGGCCTTGATATCAGGAATATATCTTGGCCTCTCATGCATGAGACGGGTGTGGGTAGGTATCCCACCTGTACTTTACTACACCATGTTCTTAGCTGTCGTCTTCGATGCTGGATGGTGACTAGACTTGTTAATGTTGCCTGCCGGCATTCAGACTCGTCCATAAGACTCTAGCTGGTCTTACCGTAATACAAGGGAAGGAACACTCCTGTCACGGATGAGTAAGTTCAACAAAACGTTTTGTGGTGTGAGAGACATCGAGCTAAGGGACGTGTTAGGAGGTCAGAGACGACACGCCATCTCCTTCACGGCTTTGAGGATACTTGGCTCTCACGAGGCACTGGTTCTCAGTAGGGCTGCCTGGCACCCTCAGGGAGTGCTGTGAAGAGAAGTCATACAGTGCCATGATGGGTGCCACCAGACTCTCGAACAGATATGTGCATCTTCAAGCACCCTCACCTTCAGGAGGTAATGAGTATTCGTGAATTTATCTTGCAGTTGCACCACGCACCAGATGCGCCAGAGGAGACGATGAACCGGTAGTGCATTCCCTCCCCCACACTGTGGACGCGGGTACCTATGTTTCATGTCCAGAATTGCGACGGCCAGGAAATAGGAACATGAACCATCCCTCCTGGCGAACAGCTTTTGCTTATGAGCAATACCCCGGGAGGGTCGCCAGGCTATGTGCATGGCGTTGGTAGTGCCCAGGTGTTATGGTCGCTGCATCCCTGGCCGCCGGACTTCACTTCCTATGTGTATGAGGTTGGTGACGTTAGAAATGAGCGCATCAGGAGCCATTGAACAATCACGTCAACACCGGCTGGCTCTCCTCCAACAAACACAACGCCCCGGAGTGGAGGTCCGCCAGCGACTTCAGAAATTAATGACGAACTGTTCAGAATATATTCATATCTACACCGGCAGCTCCAAGACGGATGCATGTGTGGGTGCTGGTGTGTGGATGACTGATTGTTCTCTCAAGGTTCCGCCTGTCTAGTCATAAATATATTTCTTTTTCTGTCCGTACATAACTGTTTGTTATTGGTAAAGCCATATTGCTGACGAAATATTCATAACGGTTGATATCACACCGTGTCATATTCATGTGTCGAGACTTGGAGCTGTAAGAATTCAGGTTTATCACCGACAAACGAGATGCAGGGCGACATTATAAATAAACTGCACACGTAATAGATCCATTAATTGCATCAGGGGTGTCTGCTCATCGCAACATATATGGCAACGAACAGGCAGACCAACTCTTGCCAAGTCGAGACTCCCAACTCGTGGAGATAAAGGAAGCTCCTCGGGAGCTGTGTTCCCGTGGTCCTTTGAGGAGAAAATCGCAATATCCTCTACAGCCAAGTCAGTGGAGCAACCAAGGATTACAGAGTAACGTGAAACTTGAAACAGGCGCCTGGCCGAACCTTCTACCGTTGCAGCGGGAGGGGAGGAGGAAGAAGAGAAGTGCTCGCCCACCTCCGAATGAACACTCCATACCTCACCCACACCCTCAGCCTCACAGGAACAAGATATTCCCTCCTACAACGCACAGTCTACAATACAACTATAACCAAAGAACACTTCCTCGTTAACAGTTTCAAACACAATCTCTACCGGATATAACTTATAGAATATTGTCATACGTCAACACAAATTTCAACATTAACAACTTACTAGATTTTTCAGTCTCAGAGTTAACAAGTTAATCATCTTTCCCTCAAAGAGGTGGAGCTGATGAAAACGATGAAATCAACCAACCAACTAACCAACCAGCCAACCAACCAACCAAACCAACCAACCAACCAACCAACCAACCAACCAACCAACCAACCAACCAACCAACCAACCAATCACCCAACCAACCAACCAACCAACCAACCAACCAGCCAGCCAGCCAGCCAGCCAGCCAGCCAGCCAACCAACCAACCAACCAATCAACCAACCAAGCAACCAACCAACCAACCAAGCCACCAACCAACCACAAGCCAATGCAGTATTCACAAGCCAGCCTGTGTGCAGGACAGACCTACACGTCCGTCCTCCATTTCGCCGAACTTTTGGCCTCACTAACGAGCCACAATTAATCGCCCTCCTGACGACTATTCCCTAACCTTCGAGCTGCTTATTAGAACCGTTTCTTAAATGTAACTGCCACTCAGCTTTGCTGACGGCCCAACACGACCAGGCTCTTCTCCACCAGTCTGCTAGCGACCCATAACCCAGACAGCGACAACGGCCGGGCCGACGAAGCAATCTCTGGCCGCGACTCGAACTGCGTCGCCTCAACTGCTTCAGGGAACTGCCCGGTGTGGGCGAGTGGCTCACTCTGGCTGCCCTGTGATGGCTCTCTGGCACAAAGCAGACGAGAGGCCGTGAACCCACAGCACCACTATAGTGCTTGCCCGTGGCTGTTCTATCATCCCCCCATGCTCTCTATAGAGTTTACCCGTGGCTGTTTTATCATCCCGTGTTGTTTGCCTTCCTTTAAGTGGGCCAAAGGACCTGCCATCGTCCGGAGGGTCCTTCTGGGAAGTCTCCGTCGTCCTTACGAAGGAGGTTTAAGGAAGGAGGTGTGACTCAGCCGAGTTACTGGAGGAAAATGGTGATCGGGTGGTATAGCTCCACTGCTAGGTGGCCTGTAATGTATGAGGGTACACCGAGCTGTACCTCAACATAGTGGGGACTTAGGGTCCTCCCCAGCTGGGACGTCCTCCCAGGGGTTTCTCTTGGGGAACCACCGTGTGACCACTCGACCACATCATGAGGCGGTGGTCGGTGTCATCCCGAGGTAATGATTCAAAAACTACGAAAATCATGAGTACGGAAAGATATCAAGACGAGGTTAAATTTAAGACCTTGTTAAGGAAAACGAGGAAACCACTCGATGATATTGAATAAGGAGGAGGTCAAGGTGGATCTCAGCGGCATAATGAACACATCAAGGAACTACGTAGTGACCTCCGGGACGGAGACAGATGTGCTGGAGCTTGTGCTGTGGTGAGAGCACCAAGATACCCTCAGGAACAAGACCACCAAGATCCCTGGTCACAAGACACAGTCATAATGAAGCGATCAGATCGGCTAATATAAGAAGCTGATCCTAATGATATACGATAAGACATACAAAAACCCATTATCCTGAGGGTGAAAATAGGAAAGGTTATTACAATGGCAAACCTCAAGCCGCTTAGGTTCAAGCTCAGATTCAATCAATTAAACATGATACAGTCATTACGGTATCATTACATCCTGGCTGACCAATTAGAGCCTGGTGTTAGGTGCACGACCATCCAACGATGGTTCTCCCTCGGCCAGTGGCAAACATTGTTCAGAGGGCGACCGAGAAGAACATCCATCTAAAGAAAGACGGAACAAACTGAACATTTTGCGATAGCTGCTTATGCTTGCGTAGAACAGATTTCCTTCCCTCTTTCATGACGCCAAACAACGGCTTGTCTAAGGAATAAGTAAAGATGCTGAAGCTCCAGCATTCGCTTTAGCTGGGAGGAAATAAAAAGCTTCTGCTATGGTGTTACTGGACGAAACACCTGACATGACAAGTGAAGTATCATCACTTGTGCGTCCACCAATAGGAGAGGCTGGCGTTCTTGTTACTCTGAGAGTGTTATATTCCATGAGAGGCTTTGACGACCTCTGGGAGGTTAGAGGAACAAAGCGGCAGTATATTTCAGTACGTGGCTAGTCGACTGGGGTCAGATCCCACATAATCCTAGTGGTCTTTGACTGACTGCTCTTGGGCTGAAGTTGGAAGCGATGCAAGTAACTACATCGAATCAGAAAGCTGTGAGTTTAAACATTTGCTGACTTGATCAACATCCATAGCTGAGTCTGTTAGTAGGTTTTACTTTTTTTTTTCTAACTGGACATTGAATGATGAGTGGAAATGTTACCTGTTCCCATAGGTATGTACCAAAGACGAGTATGGCTCACATGGTACAGGAAAACGTCGGCTGAATAATCATGTTAGAGAACATGTGGTGAAAGCCATGGCCAAGACCCACAGAATTCTCGGGGAAATTCAGAATTCTATCTATCATTGACAGAAATTAGACTGAGTGGCCACAACGCCAAAAGATCCCGGTGATGACTTTCACTTTTCCTGCTCTTTCTGAAGTCAACACATTCTTCCTCGTCGACACACCGTGGCAGAGGGATACAGAAAGACCAAACATTTTAGATACCGTATTATACGAGACTGAACCTCTGTCGTGCTGGCTGAGGGCAACGTCCTTTTCAACTTTTCCAAGACTTTACGGTCTACTGACCCTTAACACCGTCCCAGACGTACAAGAGGTGAAGATAGTGCAGAGCGCCTCCCTGATGTATTGCTTCTGTGTGTGTGTGTGTGTGTGTGTGTGTGTGTGTGTGTGTGTGTGGAGTATACGATGACTGTTTCGCTGCCCCAAGGCAAATCATGCAAAGCTGGGAGCATAGCAGCGACCCTCACTCTCACCTGAACAGCCCACCACCGTTCACCAATGACCAGACAGCATCTACCATCGTCAGCAGAGAGTCTGGACGAGCCAATCACTGTAGAGATACGGCTGTCCCTCTCATTAAGATATGGCTGTCCCTCTCATTAAGATACGGCTGTCCCTCTCATTAAGATATGGCTGTCCCTCTCATTAAGATATGGCTGTCCCTCTCATTAAGATATGGCTGTCCCTCTCATTAAGATATGGCTGTCCCTCTCATTAAGATATGGCTGTCCCTCTCATTAAGATATGGCTGTCCCTCTCATTAAGATATGGCTGTCCCTCTCATTAAGATATGGCTGTCCCTCTCATTAAGATATGGCTGTCCCTCTCATTAAGATATGGCTGTCCCTCTCATTAAGATATGGCTGTCCCTCTCATTAAGATATGGCTGTCCCTCTCATTAAGATACGGCTGTCCCTCTCATTAAGATATGGCTGTCCCTCTCATTAAGATACGGCTGTCCCTCTCATTAAGATACGGCTGTCCCTCTCATTAAGATATGGCTGTCCCTCTCATTAAGATATGGCTGTCCCTCTCATTAAGATACGGCTGTCCCTCTCATTAAGATATGGCTGTCCCTCTCATTAAGATATGGCTGTCCCTCTCATTAAGATATGGCTGTCCCTCTCATTAAGATATGGCTGTCCCTCTCATTAAGATATGGCTGTCCCTCTCATTAAGATATGGCTGTCCCTCTCATTAAGATATGGCTGTCCCTCTCATTAAGATATGGCTGTCCCTCTCATTAAGATATGGCTGTCCCTCTCATTAAGATATGGCTGTCCCTCTCATTAAGATATGGCTGTCCCTCTCATTAAGATATGGCTGTCCCTCTCATGAATTTCGTATACTGACGTAGTAATGATGATGTGTGTCCGCCCTGCACTGAAATCATGCACGATGTTAGGTTGTTACATTATACACGTTGCTGATCAGAATGAAAATCAATTTCATTGTCATGTTATGCTCCGTTCACCACGCATGAAAGCAGGAATTACTTCGTCTTCCTGTTATCAATGCGACGTTCAGTGAGAACTCTTCACTCGCTTCTACGGTTCACCAGGTCGCGGGACACGGCAGGCCGCCGGCGGACGACGACGAAGGAGGAGCAGAGCGCGGGAGCTGCCTGCCGCCGTAGCTCCCTCCTGCCGCAGTGGACGACGCGGGTGATGCCGTCTCGTGTGTAACGCGTCGACCCACACGAGGTAACGAGTCGTCCAGTGATTTAAAAGACGGATTGCTTCTGAAACGTGAGGGGGCACACTTCAGGTCGCGAGGTGGGTGTGAGTGGCTCGGAATATATAAATACTGCTGGCGAGGATCTGACACTTGCAGGGGTTCAACGCGCTTTGGGTAAACGCCGGAGCTGAGCGGAAACACTGGAATGGACATACGTATTACCGGAATGGACCGATTAATTCTATGGAACGAGATGAATTTCACATGTTCTGATACATCGTGTGCCCAGGTTGGGTTATGTTAACTGAGGCTAGGTTGTGTGTGTGTGTGTGTGTATGGTGTGTGTGTGTGTGTGTGTGTGGGGGGGGGGGGGGGGGGACCTCCTTGCAGGATGAGGTGAGATAAGGTTTAGAAAGTCGATTGAAATTGCTTGGATATTTGTACCCAGATATTGATACGTCTGTTCCGACATTTACTCACGTCATAACCATTGAAGATTATAACAGAGATGATCATTTTGGGACCAAAGCTTACTGAACATTGACTAAGCCAAGTGATTATTCCAATACCTTTCGTCAGAGATCATATCATATCATATCAGACGTCAGGTTTGTGGCGTCTATACATCAACAGGTCCACTCCGGCAACTAACCTGCACCATTACGGTATATACCATCTATTCCAGTACTCACTCCCTGCATCCCAGGTACTAACGCTTGTAACAGGTGCATTACACGTGCTGACGCCTGTAGCAGGTGCACCACAGGTGCTGACGCCTGTACCAGGTGCACCACAGGTGCTGACGCCTGTAGCAGATGCACCACAGGTACTGACGCCTGTAGCAAGTGCACCACAGGTGCTGACGCCTGTAGCAGGTGTACCACAGGTGCTGACGCCTGTAGCAGGTGCACCACAGGTGCTGACGCCTGTAGCAGGTGCACCACAGGTGCTGACGCCTGTAACAGGTGCATTACACGTGCTGACGCCTGTAGCAGGTGCACCACAGGTGCTGACGCCTGTAGCAGGTGCACCACAGGTGCTGACGCCTGTAGCAGGTGCACCACAGGTGCTGACGCCTGTAGCAGGTGCACCACAGGTGCTGACGCCTGTAGCAGGTGCACCACAGGTGCTGTCACCTGTAGCAGGTGCACCACAGGTGCTGACGCCTGTAGCAGGTGCACCACAGGTGCTCCTTTGAGGCTCCTCCACTACCACAGGGTGTCTGGTAGCAGCCATGTCGTCCAGGTCTTTGGGGGAGAGCCTCAGGTTCCACCACACATCCATTGATTACACTCGTGTTACTTGTTTGGTGCAGCCGTAAGCGCTTTTCACCGCGACGCATTCACGAACCGGCCGTGGTCGAGCGCGTGGGTTCGAATCCTGGATGCGGTAGTCGGTGCACAGTCAACCCAGCTCTTCATCCTCCCCTGGGGGAGTTGGTTGATCATTTTGGTACCTGGCATACGTCGTCGCGTTCATCAAGTGGCCTTGATGAAGGCATTCAGTCGCCCGTGCCGTCTCAACTAACTTACTTACCGTATTCTAATGTCCTGCGTAAGTTGATTATGAGGTGAGAGTTTCGTTACCACTATAGGAAAATATATAGTACTCATATATGAAAATATATAGTACTCATATATGAAAATATATAGTACTCATATATGAAAATATATAGTACTCATATATGAAAATATATAGTACTCATATATGAAAATATATAGTACTCATATATGAAAATATATAGTACTCATATATGAAAATATATAGTACTCATATATGAAAATATATAGTACTTATATATGAAAATATATAGTACTTATATATGAAAATATATAGTACTCATATATGAAAATATATAGTACTCATATATGAAAATATATAGTACTCATATATGAAAATATATAGTACTCATATATGAAAATATATAGTACTCATATATGAAAATATATAGTACTCATATATGAAAATATATAGTACTCATATATGAAAATATATAGTACTCATATATGAAAATATATAGTACTCATATATGAAAATATATAGTACTCATATAGGAAAATATATAGTACTCATATATGAAAATATATAGTACTTATATATGAGTGGAATAAGAGGAAAGATGGCGTGTATGTGTTCTTTTATGATCCAAGAAACGACCCAACCCGGGTGGGTGGTATTCCGTGCACGGCCTGCCAGAGAAATAAAAGATATTAGGATTTTCTTAATCAAATTCCCAGCTGAGGTTGGTGGGTGCATGTTGGCGCGGAGTGCTGGAATGAGGGGACCGTCTGGCCTGAGGGGGACCTCGTGGGGAGTTCCCCCGGGGACTTTATTGACTCCTTGAGGGAAAGGTTTCGTCGCTCATTACTATTTTTACTGCTTGATTTTGTCTTATTATTCCTATTGACAAAATCTTCATGTACCACACACACACACACACACACACACACACACACACAGGGGCTAATGTGGTGTAGGCTGTAGCACACACTGTGTGACAGCCTCCCCCACAGCTGTGTCACAGCCTCCCCCACAGCTGTGTCACAGCCTCCCCCACAGCTGTGTCACAGCCTCCTCCCCCACAGCATCTGTGGCGGTGGCCGCCTTATGTCGCCGTGTGAGCCAGTGTGTCACACGGCTGTGAGGGTGGAGGAGTTGAGTGAGACACAGACTCTCATGTTCTGCTCCATCCCTGACCATCATGAGGGGAACACTTTCTCTCATACATACATACATACATACATACATACATACATACATACATACATACATACATACATATATACATGTATGCATACATACATACATACATACATACTATACATAGTCATTCTCATCGACAGACGGATTACCTCTGTGTTGATATAGAGACCAGCTCCTCCCCCAACGTCACAGGTCCAGCTGGTGCACCAGGTCCCATCAATACCTTCCCATCCTCACAGGTCCAGCTGGGGGTATCAACATACTAAAGTTTAAAGAAATCCTTCAAGACGTTGGTCACTGTCGACCTGCGAGACGGGGGTGCAATAGAGAACCTGAGACGGGGGTGCAATAGAGAACCTGAGACGGGGGTGCAATAGAGAACCCGACCATGTTGGCGGGCGGGCACCAGCCGCTGACACTAACAGATGAAGGTAATGAATAAGGTAGTTAGCTTGTGTCCCTTGTCAGGCGGGTATGTTGAAACACGGCCGCCGTAGATGGTACCTATTGTGTGTGTGTGTGTGTGTGTGTGTGTGTGTGTGTGTGTGTGCAGGGGGGTTGGGTGAGGGAAGTCTGTTGCAACACCTAAATCTAACGACCCTGGTCATGGCTCAAGACTTCCAGTATGTCTCGTAGGACTGATGAACGCCCAAGCAAGCCTCATTAAGCGCAATTGGTGAAGCAAAGAAAAAAAAAAAACAGATATGTTGTTCCTAACCCACATTGCCTTCCTCGGTATGTTCCCCTGTCTCACAGGAGACCAGATCATGCTTCGACGGTGAGATGTTTCGTTTGATGGTGTCTTTTGTAGGACCGAGGTTGGCCATACTCGTCTCCTGCTTCGCTCAACCGCTTCTCGGAGCTGAGAGAGCTTGGCGACGTCCTTCCTCCGCAGCTTAACTTGAGGAGGTTCTTCGTCTTGTGATGCCCCATGGCATTGGTGGAGGAGATTCAGTCTTATCAAGATGGAGTGAGTAAGGCAACCATGTCTGACGCAAACCCGCATCCCCGACCATCCCACGGGAAACATTACCTCAATAGTCGGTTTTTCTGGGTAAAGAGCACAAGCACCTCCTTCGTCAGGAGGGGTACTTCGCCCCGAGTACGCTGCCCCCCGAGGGAGTCGCTTCACCTCAGAATGAGAGAGAAGGATAACATATCATCACCGCCAGCAGCCTGGAGGAATGATATGATCGCCTGTGAACAATAACGTTGTTATGTTTACTCTAAACTGCTTGTTTTATGATTTCTTTGACGTTTCACGTTATATTTTCTTCTTCAGTGTGTGTGTGTGTGTGTGTGTGTGTGTGTGATCATGCACCGGTGGTTGGTCAAGTCCTGTTGACATATATGTGTATAAACATTCACAGTGAGGGAATCTGCTGGAGGAGGATCGTCCCTGCTTATATGCCAACGGTCGTTGACTCTCCTCACTCTCGTCACCCGTGCAAGGAAGAGAAGCTCCAGATGTATGTAGAAGGGAATCGAACACCATTACCCAGATGCTCCAATATTACGAATATAATCTTACCCGGTCATGGCATGAGGAAAAAAAAAATATAAGCGTGATGTTTTGATCAATTTGAGATGGTTACCCTCGGTGATTACAAAAAATTAATCGATTATAATCGATTGTAATCGGCGTCAAATGTGAATTTCGTTCGGATTGCCTCAGACAGCCGGTCCAATGAGCAAACTGCTCGTTACGACGTCTTGTTTATACTTGTCCTCGCTCGACCCTTAGTTCACCACTCTCTCATTTTAGCCCTGACCTCACCGATGGCAAGGGGTACCAAGGCATGTCCAGATACCGGGTGATAACTCAAGCATGCGAAGTTTTTAACATTCGAGTGATGTGAACCATACGATAACTTTGACGTTAATATGATCATGTTAACGACTCGTAACTGCAAAAGTCCGTCATCAGAGTGTGTCTCAGTGAGGGGTAGTGTTTATAGTGTCGTAATCAAAGGATAATCACAGCCCAAGTGATTAATTTAGAAAAAAAAAAGTGAAATGATAGACGTATGTCGGAAAAATTCAGATAAACTAAAAAAAAAAGATTATATATATATATATATATATATATATATATATATATATATATATATATATATATATATATATATATATATATATATATTATTATCTTCACATTGGTGTGTGGGTTAGGCCTAAGTATGGCAGGTGAGTACAGCCACCCATGGCTCAGCTCATGTCAACTCACCGACCAAACAGTGAGTGAAAAATGATGCATGGCTTGCAGTGGTGGGAAGTGTGCATTACAATGAGGATGAAGAATGAACAAATTGCAACGGTACATAGTGAATGGTGAACCGTATAGTGAAAATATTGTCACAATAGCGAATGGTGAATGATATAGTGGCTATATTTGCCTCGTAAAGTGAATAACAAACAGTATAGTGGAAATATGGCCTCATATTGGAAATATTGAGCTATATAGTGAAAATAGTGCCACATAGAGTGAACGGTGAACAAATATCGTGGAAAATTTGCCTCATACAGTGAATGGTTAACAATACAGTGGAAATATTGTCTCTTAAAATATCATATAGTGAACAATATCATGGAAATACTACCTTACACAGTGATTAGTGGACAATGCAGTGAAAATAGTGCCACATATAGTGAATGTAGTGGACACCTTGCCTCATATAGTGAATGGTGAACAATGTAATGAAAATATTAACTCTTTTAGTGAATATTGAATAACTAGTGGAAATGTGGCCTCGTGTAGTGAATGATGAATGATATAGTGGAAACAAATCGATATATAGTAAATAGTGAATAATATGGAGGAAATATTGCTAGATATAGTGAATAGTAAATAGTATGGAGAGGTATGGCCAAATTTAGAGAATGGTGAACACTATAATGGAAACAGTATGATGGTGAGCAATACTAATGGAAATATGTCACATAATAGTGAATGTTGAACATGAAAGTGATATTGCAATACCTAGTGACGATAAATTACTTAAATACGATAGATAGAACGTTCAGAAATATACCCAGTAGAGTGACGCTATTTGAAAAATAACTATAAAAGCCATTAATTTACTGAAAGTCTTGCCACGCGTGGCTTATGGCCGCCCCTGCTACACAGCTACCGGGCGACGGCCGTCCCTGCTACACACACACATACACCTACCGAGCGACGGGAGGTAAGTAATATATTTATCAATTTATCAACTTCTTTGGTGGCCACGTTTCACATAATTACACGGTAGGTGCTAAACACTATATAGCGATCATGTTACAGGGGCTTAAGTGTTCAGAACGTTATCTGGCGTTCATGTTTCATGGAAATAAGTGTCGTATGAGACCATGGGTGGATGGGCCATTCTTCGTCTGTTTCCTGGCGCTACCTCGCTGACGCGGGAAACGGCGATCAAGTGAAATGGATATGATATAAAGGAAAACAGGAACGTGCAGGTCAAGTGACTTCTACCACTAGCTCTCTGTTGAATCCAGTCACTGGTCAGTGTCCGCCAGCGTAACTTTCCGTCACATAACCAGCAGCCCACCGGTGGCGTAACCTCCCTCTACACTACCGGCAGCCGGCGGCGTAACCCTCCACTGTACAACCGGCAGCCGGTGGTGTAACTTCCCTCTTCACAACCGGCAGCCGGCGCGTAACTTCCCCACTGCACAACCGGCAGCCGGGGGCGTAACCTCCCACCAGGACACCGTTTCTTCCGTCATAGACGTGTCGAAATACCTCTGCCAAAGCTGGTGGACTGTGTGTGGTGTCTGTTCTCGTCACAGAGATTCATAAGGTCTGGATTGAACGACATAATTGATAAAGATTCGATAAGTGTAGGTTGTGGTGTCATTTGATATGTATATATATTTAGTTATTTATTTACGGTGGAATTTCAACACACGAGCTGATGCTAGTTAGGCGAATGTCCAACGGCCAAGGTAACAAGAATTATGAGTACTTGCGAATGTTTTCAGCCCGCGTAAACATGCAATAGATTAATGAGTAACTGTCGGGACACAGACAAGAGAGAGAGAGAGAGAGAGAGAGAGAGAGAGAGAGAGAGAGAGAGAGAGAGAGAGAGAGAGAGAGAGACTGGTGGTAACACTTGGGTTATGGAAATATAACTAAGGATGTAATTGACCTTAACTGATGGGCTTGACCTTAACTAATGGAACTTGACCTTAACTAATGGGTTTGACATAACTGCTGTGCTTGACCTTAACTGATGGAACATGACCTTAACTGACGGCCGTAACCTTAACTAAAAACAGGTATGGACGTTTAAACCAAAGAATTCATTCAGCAAGAGACCGTTGCGTTTTTAATGAGGCTGTGTTTGTGATGGTAGCATAGATTATTACAAACGTGTAGTGCAGAGAGAGACGAATCTATTGGCGTTAGACGGGAGGGAGGTAGTGGAACACAGACCTGGGGCCCTACTGACACAGGCAGATGGGGAACTGAAACATAGAAAAAGTGGAATGATAATTAGGAAGGAGTGCCATTTGAAAAACTGACCCAGCGAGGCGTAATTAAAAAAAAAGAAAGTCGATTATTTGTGGTGAAGTATTCGTTTTGTTCAAGACTTTCAATGGCTTTTGTTACGTTCAACAGATTTTGTTTAATAGATCATCAACAAAACCTCGTTGAAGGAAAATGAATCTCATTCTAATTAAAGCGCTTTGCCAGCGAGTTTGTATATCCATTGCTACGACCGAAATCAAACTGATCTCTATTTTGAACAGTTGCTCAGAGCAAGATTGTCAAAGCCTAGGATGAATGATGAATCTTTGTGATAAACCACTAGTAAAACCACTAGTAATATAGACGTTTCATGTATAATTTGTCTCTCAGACCTTTTAGGTAACTCGGCACTGTATTACTCTTTCCAGTCTGTCTACGTCTTTCTTTAAGTAGGCCCGTCCACAGCTGAACACTGAACACTGTATACAAGGTACTGGTGAATTGCAAGGAACAATGGTTAGCTTCTTTGACTTCAATTCGAACGCCGTAACAAAAAAAATTTCTGGAATTTTCTCTAACCTTTTGTTTTTAACTGATTCTACTCAGATTTCTTGGTTTTAGTTCACCAAAGTTCTATTACACGTTCGTCAATTAAATCTATTTTCCTTTCCGTTGTCTAGCTCACTGGAGTTCACACTGTAGTTTGCCTCTTCGTTCGCGTAGTTTGCCTCTTCGTTCGCGTAGTTTGCCTCTTCGTCCGCACCGACGTCGTGTAAACTCTGGACATATGGACGCCAACATACACTCGCCAGCTGTGAGCGCCGTTCGTCAGGCTGTGTGTGAGCCACTGACTGTAGACTCTCATTTTCTGTCGTGGCTTTACTTCCCCCCAAGACCAAGACTCATTGTTGACAGCCACTCAACCAGTCTTCTAAACCCCATTCATACAGTGTAACTCAACCCCCTGTTAGGGATCTGCAGTGCAGGATTTTATCGAAAACTTTAGTGAAAATCTAGATAGACGAACATCAGCTGCTTTGCTTTCATCACCGTGTTAATTATATCATGAAAGAAATCAAGTACACATATTCGGACATGAGGGAATTCGTCGAAAGCCACGCTGAGATTCGTTGATTAATTGATGATGCTGGTAATGATATAGTCTTGTATCAAATGATGGTTTTGATGAGTTTACCGCCCACGGGCGTTAAGTTAATTAAGCGCTAATATCCGGGAAGTGACTTATTACCTTTTTTTTTTTAAACTATCGGTGTTGCACTGGCAAACTGTTCATCCTGTGGGACTAACACACTAACACACTCTACCTTTCTGTTTCTTTCGTTATTCTTTATTTCATTACGTTACAAACTTCTACCACCCACCAGTAGTGGGGTGGAACGTGCGCTGCCTTCAGTGGTCGATGCATTAAGGAAATATCATCCCAAGATCTTCGTCAAAGCTTTGGTTGTGAAATGATGCGACTCAGTCATGTAACAGTTGATTACGTACTGACTTTCTTCTTTAAGCATGGAAGCTCTTCCCACTTGGCTTCGCTATTTTCAGCAACATGCGCTTCATATAAACTCTGATCACTAGATTTTGATATTTTTGATCACGTTAGACTCTCGCCTCTTTTAAGTTGCCTGTGTGTTATTTTCTGTGGCACCAGACAGTTCTCTATTACAGTGCTTCATCTATTAGTGTTGTTAGATAGTGCGATTTGTGATTTCCCTGAACAACCAGCCATTCCCTTCCAGGTACAATTTATCTAACTGTGATCGGAAAAAGAATGTCTTGCTCTCTGCCATATTTAGTTTTAATCCCATACTGGAAATTGTAGAGACTTGTTAATGATATCGATCTTATTTTTGTGGATGTTAAACTTCACAGGAAAAAAATAGAAAGATGAATTTACAGGTTGCCTGCACAGACACTAGAGGTGAACCAAACATTTTATGGCCAGTTAGCAGAAATTTTTAACGAATTCATTACAACTTTGAGAGATTTGAACATCATGATATTGATGTGATGACAACCCCCTTAAACAGTATCTCCTGATATGGACTATCAATAGGTTTTGCTTTATTGTGTCTGATGTAGTTCTCTGGGAGGATGAACAGCTGGGTTGTCTGTTGCCTTAATACCGCGACAAGGGTTCGAACTTGGCCGGGCCCGTGCTTGAAGTTGCAGTCAAACAACAGTAATCACTACCTTAGGAGACCTGCACTGTACTTACCCAGCAGACTCATCTGTATGTTGACGAACGGTCATATTCCAGCACTGAGGCAGATGATGGAGGGGTGAAGGTCACCTCTCTTGTCTGACCCGAGAGTGTCAGGTTTACCCCCACAGGATCTCTGACCTCCTCAACACCAGGGACACAAACCATCATCCTACTTCTCCTCTCGTGTACGGAGATGGCCCTGTTCTATGAACCTCACCTGGGAATTCTCTATAGTTTAGAGAGAAATATACCATTCTGCTGGCGCCATCATGAATCACCTCGAACCTCCGTGTGTGTCGGTGGTGTGCCACGTCTTCGCCTCGCCACACTCATCCTTCAGCGGAGGGAAACGAGTCCCACGCTCCAGTGGATCAGATCCTTTTCCTTCCTGAAGTTGATTTCGGAGCACTTGGACCCCATCCAAGCTGACGCCCCACACCCTCAGCCCACCACACCTCAGATTCGCCTCACTCCCTCATCCCTCCCATACTACCGCCGCTCTCCTCACCACACACCACATCACCCCACATCCTCCTCAGCCCCCCACACCACCACCGCTTTCCCCCGTCACACCCCAGCATCACTCTGGATTATCACGTCTTCTTCTTGAAGTTATGTTGCGTCTGTCTTTAAAGCAAGACCCAGTGTCTCATCAGAAGGTCAGAATTGTGAAACACTCGCGTTTCAAGTCCACCTCAGCCAACGTAGGTGCACACGTACCTCGGCGACCTGGAATAGCTTCTGCTGGGATTAATCAGCGTTTGGTTGAACACCCTACGTAGGTTCAGACTCCACAAACACGACCTCATCCTTCCCTTTACAACTCCCCGGGTCTCACAGGCCACGGTGGATCACCCCACTGGTCAACGGGGCTGTTAAAATATCTATTTTTTTCTGTTTTACGTCGGAATCCCTCGTCCAAATCCCCTGTATGTGATACAACTGCCAACTTGGTAATAGGATTTGATTCTCATGCCACATGACTGTATGGGTTCCACGGAATATTTTCTTTTTTTTTCTTTTGACAGAAAAATCATTTATGAAGATTATAGAAACATGATCGATGCTGTAGTTCTATCACAGCTCGGTTGGTCGCCCCAGTGAGCGAAAAGTACTCAGGACTTTTATTAATTGTGATTTTTTTTTTTAAGCGCAGTTCATATACAGATGAGTCTGTGGGGCCTGGATGTGGATAGGGAGCTCTGGTTTCGGTGCATTACACGTGACGGCTAGAGACCGTGTGGGCGAATATGGCCTTTCTTCGTCTGTTTTTCCTGGCGCTACCTCGCTGACGCAGGGGGTGGCGATGCTGTTTCCTGTGGGGCGGGGTGGCGCCGAGAGTGGATGAAAGTAAGAAAGTACACACACACACACACACACACACACATATATATATATATATATATATATATATATATATATATATATATATATATATATATTTTATCCCTGGGGATAGGGGAGAAAGAATACTTCCCACGTATTCCCTGCGTGTCGTAGAAGGCGACTAAAAGGGGAGGGAGCGGGTGGCTGGAAATCCTCCCCTCTCGTTTTTTTTTAATTTTCCAAAAGAAGGAACAGAGAAGGGGGCCAGGTGAGGATTTTCCCTCTAAGGCCCAGTCCTCTGTTCTTAATGCTACCTCGCAAATGCGGGAAATGGCGAATCGTATGAAAAAAAAAAAAAAAAAAAAAAAATATATATATTTATTTATTTATTTGTTTATTTATTTATTTTCTGCCCCAGGAGTCCATTCTGTCTTTATGAAGCTCCCACGACACTCAGGAAACTGGCCACGTCTGGACTGCGGGTCATAACGTGTGTTGTGTTTGCGTTTGTGTGGAGGATGTGTGAGGCGGGAGTGCATGGCAACTGAGCAAAATTGCTCTGTCTTCGTTATAGTAATTGCATCGTGGGCATAAAGGGTCTTGGGATACCTTCAGTTTCTTTTCTTCTGAACAGTTGCTATGTTAATACAAGGGATTGATTCGTCCTTGTATGGAGTTTTATCTCTGTATCCTTACTTGACAGAGTTGAGTCGAAAGTGGTCCAACTTTTAAACTGTCCCAGGCTAACTTCCGAACTTGACCCCCTTGCCCTAGGCCTCAATGTTGGTTTCCTTTCCCTCTTCTATAGGAATTACTCTGGATTTTGCTCCCGAGAGCTGGCTGCCTGTGTGCCCCCACCACTCGCTAGACCACGCAATACTCAGCAAGCTGCTGCATCGCATGACTGTGTGGCCGTTGGCAAATCACGGATATGCCGTTTTGATCATCGTTTCTTTCGCTACATCTAGAAGCTTTGGAACTGTCGACCCTTTTATGTCTCTCCCAACACCTACGACCTGACACGTTTTAAAAGACAGGGTTTTCATTTCCTCCAAAATTCGTCAATACTTTTTCTGATATTTTTTCCCCCATCAAATAACCCTCTTTGTATTGCATTTAAGGCCCAGCCTTGATGTGGAATTTTGTCCGTAACGTAAAAAGAAAATGGAAGGTCGTAGGGATGGGTGTTGTCCAGAAAGAAGTAAGGAGAGTGGAGTTCGTGTTCGTCTAGGGAGTGCGGTCTCTGATGGGTGGGTGGGTGTATGTCTGGTGGGCTGGCGTTTAAGACTGAGTTGAAAGGTTAGATTTTTAGTGTTTGTCAGGTTATTTCAGTGTGTATGTGTTTTGTCAGTGTTGTATGTGTTGGGAGTTGGGGGGAACTGTGTTTATATGTTACTGAAGTGTGAGGCAGAGGTAAGATTTTTCATTTCCACTTCGGGGTTGATGGTGAGTTATAGAGTGGTTTGAGTAGGAGAGGCACAGTGCTGTTGCACAGACTGGACTCCCAAGCATGTTGAGGTGAGACTGTACTTATGGGATCTATGTTTCATTGTGAAGGTGTTCAGTGTCTTTGGCTCCTGCGCAGCCCGTGATTGTTCCGTCTTTCATGGTTTGTAGCTTTGTTATGTTTGCCTTTGAGAGGACGTCAGACCAGCCAGGTGAGGCATGGTTTAACGTGGAGCGGATGAATTGTTTGTAGAAAATGTTGCCAGTTAGTGTTAGTGTTTTTAGTTAGGCAGTTAGTGTTCTTAGGTAGGCAGTTAGTGTTAGTGTTCTTAGTTATGCAGTTAGTTTGTGTGTTGCATTTTGTGTTGATTATATTGGTGTTTGTCGTACGTGATGCCTAGAATGGTTTGGTGTTTTGTTCCGTGGGAGTGACTGTCCATTCCAGGTGACTGGAGGGTGTGAGCTGGACTTCGTGTCTATCCGGAGTTAAAAGAATGAATCCAGACTTGTGTGGAGAGGCCAGCATTCTGTTGTGGGTGAACCAGTGTTCCAACTGTGTAATGTAGTTCCGCAAATCATCTTCACTACGCGACTCTCCGTCTCAAGTACATCCCACACAGTGCTTTCAAAATCTCACACACACCAGACGCTTGCTGGCTAACACGTCACACTACTCCTCCTTACGCCCGTCTGTAATGAACTGTTGTAGATATTCGAATATTCAGTTTCACAATCTCGCAACTCAGTCAAAATACTAACCAAACAAGAAAATATACTCGACTTATAATTTGAGTTGTATGGCCGATGAATCAGTCCCATTTAAAAGAAAAAGAAAAAAAAGATCTACAAGAGGAAAAATCACCATAGTTTTCACATTACTCCGGGAACCCGCTGTAGATAGGGGGCGCCCCGTCACTGCCCCCCGCGTCGACGTTGGTTAAGCCACTCTTCCCTGCCTTGCCAGAGAGCCTGCGTTGATGGTAGCCTGACACACACACACACACACACACACACGCGTAACAGGCTCCGCTACACAGTCTTCATTATATATGAGATATAGATACACTCATCATCCCCGCCTCGTGCACTCCCAGCGGGGGATTCCATGGTATGATGAAGCGATCCAAGCTGACAGACCTCTCTCTCTCTCTCTCTCTCTCTCTCTCTCTCTCTCTCTCTCTTCCCCCCCTCATTCCACCACCCTGCATACACACACACACACACACACACACCGCGAGTGAAAAGTCCCCCTTTTGGCGTTGCTTTACCATTGTAAGTGGAAGAAACACAGGTCAAGTCTCGTTAAAGAACTACCCACTTCAAGGCGGTTCCTTCTGTCCCAGCTGTTGTGTGTAGAATAGAAATGATAGAAATAATAATGATAATAATAATTATAATAATAATAACAATGATAATAATGATAATGATAATAATAATAATGATAATAATAATAATAATAATAATAATAATGATAATAATAATAATGATAGTTATTATTACTATTATTATTATCATTATTGTTATTATTATAATGATAAGAATGATAATAATAATAGTAATGATAATGATAATAATAATGATAATAACAGTAATGATAATTTGTATGTGTATTCGTATGTGTTCGCCATTTCCTGGGTCAGCGAGGTAGCGCCTGGAATAGACAAAGAAATGGCCACATTCGCTCACATCTACAGTCTAACTCTAGCTTAAAATTTCCTGAAACCAATGCTCACTATTATGAACTTAGCCCTCGGGGAAAATCGGCACTTTGTTCCATCCGGGCAACGTTATGAAAGTGATAATACAGGAGGGAAGTATTTGCTTAAAAGGGTTACTAGAGGGGACAGGGAAGAGATGGAACAGGGGAAAAGGCTAGTTTGAAATTGAAGAGAAGACTGTAGTGTGTACAGTGTATGGTGGACGTATGTTGATAACTGTGGCTGATTTTATGGAAGCGTATTTTTGGTGCCTTACTTATATACACATCCCCGGGCAGACTGGGGATGTGCACGTATTTACGTTGTATCTCTTGTTTTTGCGTTCTGGAAGGGGATTCGCTAAGCTGTGCTTGACACTGTTCATTGTGTACATCGACGGATGACTGGAGCCTCCCTGAGTGCAGTGTGAGACTTCGAGGGAACCAAGGATGTTCCATGTTTGTACTGTGGTCCACATCTGGCAGTGGTCTGCATCATCGTTGTCTTCATGTCTCGGCCATACTTTCTGGGCTGCTTCTCTCAGTTATTTCCAGCTCACTGACGCTCCCTCGGCTCCTCCTCCTCCCACCCCGAGTCGCCTCCTCCGACACATGGGGTAACGTGGGCAGTGTGTCTTTGGGGATGATACGGGGGAACGTATGTATGAGCCCTCATCTCTGACAGCTGTGTGGTAACGTGACTGGAGGTGTGGGTAGTAACAGGTGACAGCTGTGTGGTAACGTGACTGGAGGTGTGGGTAGTAACAGATGACAGCTGTGTGGTAACGTGACTGGAGGTGTGGGTAGTAACAGGTGACAGCTGTGTGGTAACGTGACTGGAGGTGTAGGCAGTAACAGGTGACAGCAGAATGGCAACGTGATGAGTGTGGGCAGCAGCAGCAGAAGCTAACAGCCGTATGGTCACGTGACTAGCGGTGTGTGGGTAGCAGTTCTTGCCACACTACTGGGTCAGGTGTATCGTCCACACTACTGGGTCAGGTGTATCGTCCACACCACTGGGTCAGGTGTATCGTCCACACTACTGGGTCAGGTGTATCGTCCACACCACTGGGTCAGGTGTATCGTACAACGGTCTATAAGTAATAGATCAAAGGTCAACACTGTGTTCCTTTTCAAGAAAAAAAAGCTGAGTAATTCAATTCTTATTTTCCCAGGGGGAAAAAATAAGATAATGGTGTCCAAATGTAATGAAAAATTATAACTTGTTCGCGAAGCAACGAATAAAATCAAGCCGGTTTCACTGTCGTGTCTCCAGGGTTTTATTTCATGAGATTGGTAGACGAGGAAATAGTTATAAGCTCCCCCTTCAGGGGTGAACGCGAATGAAAATTCTTTAGCAGTGAATAACACTCAGGCTATGTGCTTTAGCACTCAGGAAGTTGTCGCGTTGTCCACGTGTGTCTGTGTCGAGGTGGAAGCGAACCCATTTCTGGTTCTGCTGGAACACAGAGAACACGACGTGTGCAAACACACATACACACGGACCATACGAGACAGTCATTTACAGTGAGAGAATCACACAGACAGACAGACAGACAAGTGATATAGAGACGGATTCAGAAAGAGGGAGTACACAGAGGACAAAGATAACATAAAGGTCTTGTGGGTTATTAGGTTAACCCACCGATGAAAACTCCAATTCTTACTCCATTCTGTTCTCAATCGGCAAGATACACAATGGGAAAAATCAATTACCATGTACACTGATGAAGTTAAATAAGCTTAGAACTTTACAGGAAAGAACGAGAATGAATACTAATGACTATTGTGTATGCTAATTCATGCTAATCTATTTATCTGTCGAGGGGTATGTGGAACAGGGATGTCTTTCGAACCTGGACAAGAGATAAGACGTATCATTTTACGTCTGACGTCGTATCTTTCGGGATGAAATTCGAGGTGATGTTTGTGCAACGGAGTATTGAAAATATTATTAATCGCTGCATCGAGAATGTCTGGGGGTAATATGTTCCAGTGTTTGACACTTCGATTTGGGAAGACTCGTTTCCATATGTTACCGAAAAGAAATCTTTATATTTTTCCTCTTAAGCTTCATTTTCGAATTTATTCAGAATTGCGAAAATATATATTAGATCCTCACGTCGTGTGTGCTCACTCATGAGAGAGGGAATTCCGCCGTCACAACCATCCTTCATGCAGAAGGTTTCATAGAGCTAGTATTTAGTTTTGCGGCCCATCTTTGTACTTGTTCTAAGCTTTTCTTCCTCCTTTATGTAGTTTAGAACTGAATGGCGTAGTCAAGATGACACCTTTGCTGGTAATTTAGTTTTGCGGCCCACCTTTGTACTTGTTCTAAGCTTTTCTTCCTCCTTTATGTAGTTTAGAACTGAATGGCGTAGTCAAGATGACACCTTTGCTGGTAATATAGTTTTGCGGCCCATCTTTGTACTTGTTCTAAGTTTTTCTTCCTCCTTTATGTAGTTTAGAACTGAATGGCGTAGTCAAGATGACACCTTTGCTGGTAATTTAGTTTTGCGGCCCACCTTTGTACTTGTTCTAAGCTTTCCTTCCTCCTTTATGTAGTTTAGAACTGAATGGCGTAGTCAAGATGACACCTTTGCTAGCACTCTGTGAAAACTAAAGGACTGTGTCTGATGCTTTAAGGTCGAAGTTCCTAACTATGAATGCTAGCAATCTGTTCTTTTTCTTTTTCTTTTTTGCCTTCCGCTTAACACTGTTTAGTGTAATACATACTTTTACTGCGAGCAGCTCCATGATCCCTTTCTTCATTTCCTTCGAACAGCGGATTTTCAAGCCTTTTCTCATCATGTCTAGTAATCTTGTCTCCAAAGCGCATAACCTTACATTCATCTACGTTAGAATTCATCTACCATCTTTTTTTGACTAATTACTTTTTTACTCTGTCAAGACGTCTTTGGAGTTTTTCGCAGCCTCGCTCATCTATAGTTCTACAGCCTAAGTATTTTTCCATTGTTCGCAGTTTTTGAAATCTGAGGTTTGAAATCCATCTCTACCTCGTTTATGTTAAGCTTATACAGAGCTGGACCGAGGACCAATCCCTGATGCACCCCACTTGTCACATGCACCCAGCAACAGATGTCACCATTTAGAAATGGACTTTGGTTTCTGTCGGTGTGACAGTCTCCAGTCCATGTACAGAGTTCGTTTCCTGTGCCATATTTTGTTTTATATATATATATATATATATATATATATATATATATATATATATATATATATATATATATATATATGTGTGTGTGTGTGTGTGTGTGTGTGTGTGTGTGTGTGTGTGTGCGTGCGTGTGTCTTGAAATGACCCACAGGAAAGACAGACGCACCAAGCTTTCGTCCATTTCTCAAGACATCTTCCGGTCAACAAGTCTTACATTACTAAGGTTGGGTTATATACAGAGGCAAGAAGGGACATAGAAAATAAGCGACCTGAATTTAACCCTTGGGGGCGGGAGATAAGGTCACACTAGGTCACCGCCTGACCCCCACCATGTTATTACATATATTCAGTAACATGATAAATGCAATACTTTATTGAGGTCAGGCGGGTTAAACTCAGGTCACTCGTTGGTTCAACGGTTGGGGAGACCTCAGGCAAACCCTCTTAACTGTTGATCCGATGAGTTTGATCCACCCTCCTCCTACCGACCCACACAACCACACATGAAGCCCGAGCACCTCCCTGGTGGAGAGGAGAGAGTGAGGAGAAAGAGGTTAACGGACCTCGCCTTCAGGTACTACCCTTACGAATAAGACGTCACCTTCGACGACACTTTACCATCATCAGCAGACACAAAAAAAAAAAGGAGGAGACCATCGTCCAGGAAGCTCCTCTTGCTGCTGAGGGAGTCCACCGTACGTTGGTATACTCATGGGTCATCTTGCTACTAGTCTTACAGACCCTTACTGAGGTCATAGTACGTCAGGGATTCATGACCTCGGCAGACCAAGGGGATGACGTGGTCAGCGTCATGCCCCCCCACCGCCTGTGACTCGCCAGCGTCTCATGATGATGGGTTGACATCCACCGAGGACTGGATGGGTCCGTCCAACGAGGTCAGTGCTGGGAGGTGGACTCGAACCGATGACCAAATAGATGAGGGAGACAGTGAACGATGAGTATAAGTACAAACACCAGTTCTCAGCGGAAAGGAATAACAGACTCATACATTGAGCCACACAACATTCACGGTGAGCTGTGAAGACGCCAGTCAGCGAGGCCTAAACTCTCTTGCTCTGGAAGTGACGAAGCCATCAAGGTAGACACACACGTGTGTAACACACACATCCAGTCTGTAGATCGAGGGTTCTCCTTCATCTGGTTCTCGACAGCTGATGTAGGGAGGAGCAGCTCTTCCGCCAGACACCTCATGTACAGTGGTAGGTGTACAGTCTATGCACAGATTTCGTCTTTACGTGAGAGCGGCAGCAGCTTTCTCTCGTGGTACACGGCGACAGATGTGGCGTTGAGTGAGGGTTCATTGACCCACAGGAATATATTCACCCCCGCTGAATAATCTCGTCGTCCGATCTGACCAGAGAAGAGCCGCTGGCCAAGAGCTAAACTGTCCATCTTTATGCCATCAGCCGCGTCAGCTGATCCTGGTGGAAAAGGAAGGTCGTCTTTGAAGATATTTCCAGCGCCAAGGTTGAGTATGGCGCGCCGCAGCCGTCCATAAAAACGTTCATCACACACACACACACACACACACACACACACTCTCTCTCTCTCTCTCTCTCTCTCTCTCTCTCTCTCTCTCTCTCTCTCTCTCTCTCTCTCTCTCTCTCTCACACACACACACACACACACACACAAACACATACATGTCATCACCCAACACCGAGCCAGTACACAAGCATGGTTTTACCAACCACAAGTCTCGCGGAGTTCAAATGCCTCCTCTTGTCTAAGTAGAACCTTGTGGTAGGGTTGTGGGCAGAGGAGGAGGGTAGGGAGGGAGGGAGGGAGGGAGGGAGGACGTTCGATCGAGAGATTCGCGAAGAGGAAGAGGAGGAGGAGGAGGAAGTCGATGGTCACGGGATTTAGGATGCCAACAAGGGGCTGTGCATGACGAGCACCACAGCATTTAGCACAGCCTGTTCGGTCACTCGAGAGTTAAGCAGTTTAGTGACATAGAAAATAAGAATCCAGGTAAAAAATCTGTAACTTAAACCGTGACTTAGGCAGAATAAACTGCTTAAAGAATGATGGAGACATTTATTTCTTTACTTATTGTGGCCTTAATGCTTGAGATAAAGGCAGATATTTTCATCATCCAGTAATGCAAAGGAATTCAAACAGCGACAGACCACTGGTTCACTATGAGGCTGTGTGTGATAGTGGAAGACATATAAAAATCATAGATCAGTGAGGTAAGAGTAGAGATACGTACTCATTAAGAACAGCTATGTACTGTGTGTATCATAAACATTTCATGTAGCTAAGGATGCGAAAGTAATGTCAGTTGTGGATTGGAAGCGAGATTCTAATCAAGTCAACCTTAAACGTATGTATGGTACAACTTTCAACCTTTCTGATTGGTGAATCATTCTGTATGTTAACAATCCCGTTCAGGGAAAATTATTTCGCCTCATTCGAAGTAAAATCTTTGCCCACGAGTGTGTAACTCTTACTGAGAGCGAATCAGATGAATCTGTTCTTAAAACGTGAAGCAGTGGATGATGGTTTGATGGGAACGAACATGTAATGAAAAGTTAGAAGCAAAATAGATAAGAATAATGTATCTTAAGTGATACGATGGAACAAGTCATAATGTGGATGGAGACTACATAGAAACAAAGCTGGGTGACCGTGGCCATAGGTGCAGTAACTTGTGACCCCAGCAGCTAACGTATACCTGACCACCTCACCCTCGACCAACTTTCAACTTAGACCGACTTACCCTCGACCAACTCACCCCAGGCCAGCTTACCCTCGACCAACTCACCCCAGGCCAGCTTACCCTCGACCAACTCACCCCAGGCCAGCTTACCCTCGACAAACTCACCACAGGCCAGCTTACCCTCGACCAACTCACCCCAGGCCCGCTTACCCTCGACCAACTCACCCCAGGCCAGCTTACCCTCGACCAACTCACCCCAGGCCAGCTTACCCTCGACCAACTCACCCCAGGCCAGCTTACCCTCGACCAACTCACCCCAGGCCAGCTTACCCTCGACCAACTCACCCCAGGCCAGCTTACCCTCGACCAACTCACCCCAGGCCAGCTTACCCTCGACCAACTCACCACAGGCCAGCTTACCCTCGACCAACTCACCACAGGCCAGCTTACCCTCGACCAACTCACCCCAGGCCCGCTTACCCTCGACCAACTCACCCCAGGCCAGCTTACCCTCGACCAACTCACCCCAGGCCAGCTTACCCTCGACCAACTCACCCCAGGCCAGCTTACCCTCGACCAACTCACCACAGGCCAGCTTACCCTCGACCAACTCACCACAGGCCAGCTCACCCTCGACCTACCCACCCTCGACCATGCTCGCCCACATATCACCCTCGTCCATTACAAACTCCCACCATTACAGAATTCATAAACAGAATTCATAAAACACACGAGTCTAGTCATCAGAAATGGACGCGTCAAAAATACGCAGTTGACATAACCGTAATGGTCGAAATTGGCTGGTTGGCCGGAGCCCCCATTACTGAGCAGCAATTTTCAGCTCGGGAATAGAGAGAACGGATTTAGAATGTACGCTACGTACTCTCTCCCTGTGTGTACTCCTCCTGCCCTCCAACCTCCTTGATCAGTATTTAAGCGCCTGACCAGCCTATCTGTCCTTCCCAGAGGCAAGAAAGAGCAATAACGTAATCGCTGGTAACACGAAAAATTGGTCGACGAATGCAGAAAGTGACATGGATATTTTGGCCTCTCTTTGATGCAGGAAAATGGACTTTTAAAATCCCTGATGATAAAAACTCTCTCTCTCTCTCTCTCTCTCTCTCTCTCTCTCTCTCTCTCTCTCTCTCTCTCTCTCTCTCTCTCTCTCTACGTCTCTCGTGCAACACAGGTAGTCGGGTGGTCAAGAACCTGCTTCACCATTTAGCGAATCAGTTCTAAATTCTGGAAGGCCATTTGTGTCACAGGCTGCGGGTGTAAGTATATATGTCGGCGTTAAAGGGGTGCTAAGGATGGTTAGGTGTGTCCAGAACTGCCTTCTGCTAATTTAGTGTAAGAGGTTAAGGAGAGGAAGGGAAGGAAGGATACGTAGACTGATAGAAGGAGAAATGAATGAAAGAAGCAGAGAAAAGGAAGAGAGAGAGAGAAAAAAAAAGAGAGAAATATAGAAGACACAGCAGTAAAAAGTTGTCGAGAGAAAAAAGTGATCTATCAAGAAAGAGGAAACAGAAAACAGACGTGTCGGCTGAGCCGGGATGACAGGGTTAAGCCATCCAGAACCAACTCACGGAACACAAAAACGCCAGCGAGACGGACGAGCTTGACTGTGGAGGGGCGAGGGAGCGGCGGACAGTCGACCCTACCGTCCCTCACACACACACACACACACACACACACACACCTCCCCTGGAGGAAGAGGGAACTGTTGGAAGCTACTATCTGGCCCCCCCAGCCATAAATGCGTATATCTAACCTTCACTTCCCACTCTACGTAACAGTCGGAGTCTGTGGATAAAACATCACGTTTGACCCGAAAAGCTAAATTACAGTCAAACTGACATATTAGCTGCAGGAGGGCAGCAGAGTGCTCCATCACACATGCTGCTTCTATTGAGTTTTGAATGTGGTCGTCAGCAGCGAGGCCAGAGTTGACATTTTAAAAGCTGTTATCTCTAGACTATGGTCTCGTCAATTCTTAATCTGCTCATAACAAAATTACTTATCGTTAATATTTGCCTCATGTGTTCTCCTGGTAACAAGTGCCACAATAGCAAAATAGAGGATGGTTTTTATACTCGGTGTAAGTGCGAGGCAGCGAGCAGCAGTATGATCATGTAGTGTGAGTGCTTTGAGGCTGTGGACCAATGGGTTTGTTGCCGAACTATGCAAGTGTGTGTGTGTGTGTGTGTGTGTGTGTGTGCCAAAAGAATGTGTTCATGATATTTGCTTCAGGCATACAGAGAAAAAATTAAAACTACTTACATTAACATCACAAGCATCGGATAGTATAGTTGGGGCGAGGGTAGGTTCTTACCCTCACCGTAACTTGGGGTCAGCTACGGCGTGACCCTGGTATGGAGAGGTGTTCACCCCAGGGAGAAATGGGGAAGACGGGGAGGGGAGGGCGGGGTCTATTCACAAGGTCCCGTGCCAGGCTAAGGCCTGTATACAGTAATAACAACATCGTGAGACCATCTCCATTCACACCAGCACCTGAGGTGAGCCACGGTACACACGATGCACACTGACCACTCCTCCATGACTATTCCTCCGTAATCACTCCTCCATGACCACTCCTCCATAACCAGTCCTCCATGACCACTTCTCCGTGACCACTCCTCCATGACCAGTCCTCCATGACCACTTCTCCGTGACCACTCCTCCATGACCAGTCCTCCATGACCACTTCTCCGTGACCACTCCTCCATGACCAGTCCTCCATGACCACTTCTCCGTGACCACTCCTCCATGACCAGTCCTCCATGACCACTTCTCCGTGACCACTCCTCTATGACCACTCGACTTGCGTCTGTATTGAGGATTGAGGAGTGCCTGACGTGAAGGTCTGTCTCCACTCTGAGACTCCAGCTTAAACCATGGATGGTGACGTCAGGAGGTAGGAAGGAAAGCAATAAAGATGATAATAATAATAATAATAATAGTAATAATAATAATAATAATAATAATAATGATAATAATAATGATAATAATAATAATAATAATAATAATAATAATAATAATGATAATATAATGATAACAATAATGATGATGATAACAACACTAGTAATAGTAATGATAATGATAACTCGTCTTCGAATAGGTAAGGCAAACCAGTGACGTGACCCGCCCTACGTCATACATCAGAAGATCGTGACTTCATAGACATATAACGTCATACACACGGGAGGTTAGGACAGGAGAGTGGATGCCTTCCTCGTACATGCTAATATATCATCACCGGAAGATGCGGGTGAACGGGGAAACGATATATCTTTGTCCAAGTGTATTCCACGTAAGCAGATCTATACTGTTAAAAGGCGGTCTTATCCATCTGTTTACACACACGCAGAGGCACTTGCCGGACTCACGACACTTAACCTAATCCAAATTGACGATAAAATTCATCCGTTTCCTTGGCAGATAGCAATTGCTGGCTGTTTGGGTGATACGTTTTCGAGAAAATATTTTCGTTGAGTGGAACTGTTGTGCCGACAATATTAGATGTATGGAGAATGAAAATGGCAGACGTGAGAGGTTGGTCATCGTACCACTGAACAATCCCATTTCGCCGATCAGGGTGAGAATGGTCAGGGCGAGAGGGTTTTGTGGCTAGGGAGGAAAAGAGTGGTGATCGTGGGGGAGGGTATAGTAGCCCGAGAGGGAGGGAGTGGTGATGGCGAGAAAAGGTGAAGTGGCCGCCAGGGAGGAAGAGTGTTATGGACAAGGAGGGAGAGCGTGGCGTTGGTGAGGGAGGGTTTATGGTAGCAGGGAATGGAGGGAATGAGCGGTAGTGAGCGAGGTTGCAGTGATGACGAGAGAGTGTGTGTGGTAGCCCTCGCAGAAGAGAGCAGGCCAGGACCCGGAGGGTCCGTATCTGCTAGTTATTTCTAATTTTTTTCTCTGTTTTGTCAGTCTCTCAGTTGTTTTGTGTTGTGGATAATGAAAAAAAAAAAGTCATAGGTCTGAGAAAATGGAAAGACAGACTGAATCCCTATCAAAGTTTGTATCCTTTTTGTGTTTTCTAACGATGGCAAATCAGAAGGGGCATAGAAGCAAACTGGTTACTGAAGGAAACAGGTAATTCGTTGTGTAGTACAGATGTCATTCATCATTAAGTAGCTCGTATTCATGGGCATCTGTCTCACTGAATCAATTGCAAGTTTTTTTAAGAACGTTATTTTGCTTGCCACATTACACACACACACACACACACACACACACGCGCGCGCGCGAGCAGTTATTTGAGCGGAAAACTCCATTTGAGGACAGAGCATTGGCCGAGTTTGGGGGAAATTGTGGACGCTTGTCAGGGGTGCCTTAACGCAGGTGTTTCTCTCTCTCTCTCTCTCTCTCTCTCTCTCTCTCTCTCTCTCTCTCTCTCTCTCTCTCTCTCTCTCCCTCGGGACCAGCTACGAAGGCAATGGCCCGGGAGCAAGTGAATCACTTACCGTCATTTTTTGTTTTTCCCGCCAGCAGCTGTCGTCAGCCAAGATTGGTTCGTAAACCTGTGGATCGTCAGCCATGCCTGACATTTTACTATCGCCAGATATTCTGGTCAGCATTTCTCCTCAGGACACTATCGTCAGCCAAGATCGTCAGCCATCATTGTCAGGGCAACGCTGTCAGCCACGTTGGTCAGCCAAGATCGTCAGCCACTGCCATAAAGACCGGTTCATCTAACACCATTTGTCAGCCAGCGTTGTCAGCTGCTGCCATCGTCAGCCATTGATGTCAGACAGGCATTTCGCCTCGGCTTAATGCGTCATTTTTTCCCACATTACAGCGAGAATCGATTTAAGCGGTCCCCACTGCGTCAATTGAACGAGAGGGGGATGCGAGAGTGGTTGAGTGGGGTCACGGGGTTGCAAGAGTGGTTGAGTGGGGTCACGGGGTTGCAAGAGTGGTTGAGTGGGGTCGTAGGGATGCAAGAGTGGTTGAGTGGGGTCACGGGGTTGCAAGAGTGGTTGAGTGGGGTCATGGGGTCACGGATACGTATTACGTCAAGTCATTGATTTAATCCTGACGTCACCCGTCTATCAATTCATCAATTCAATTTGACTTAAGATTTCGACCCAGTCTGATTGATTTGCATAAGGTGACGCATCAGGCCTCCTCAGATGTTAATTCCTGGGGCAGGAGGTGGGCGGGAGCTGACGCTGGCCATCTCGTTCCTCAAGTAAATACAAATCAAATCATTTCTCTTTTTCTTTTCAACTCTTTCTCTTCTGCGTGGTACCATCCTGGTCCTTGAGGGTCAGACGAAACGATGCTAGGCCATCACACCCCGAGGGTCGTACCGTCGTGCTCAAGGGTCGTACCGTCGTGCTCAAGGGTCGTACCGTCGTGATCAAGGGTCCTCCCGTCGTGATATAGGGTCGCACCGTCGTGCTCAAGGGTCGTACCGTTGTGCTCAAGGGTCGTACCGTTGTGCTCAAGGGTCGCACCGTCGTGCTCAAGGGTCGCACCGTCGTGCTCAAGGGTCGTACCGTCGTGCTCAAGGGTCGTACCGTCGTGCTCAAGGGTCGCACCGTCGTGCTCAAGGGTCGTACCGTCGTGCTCAAGGGTCGCACCGTCGTGCTGGACCGTACCACCAGCGGTGCAGAAAAACAGACCTCCTCAGTGAAGGACAATTGAATCTCCGTGATTGCCTCAAGAAAGGGACGACCGAACCTAACACTATTTCCCTTCTAGCTTTTTTCTCTCCTTCCCTCCCACGCTCCTCCTTCCCTCCCACGCTCCCTCCTTCCCTCCCACGCTCCCTCCTTCCTTCCCACCCTACCCTTACCCTCCCATCCTCTTTCCTCCCACCCTTCCCTTTCCCTCCTGCCCTTTTTCCTTCCCTTCCATCCTGCCTCTTCTCTCCTATCCTTTCACTTTCCCTCCACCCTCTCCCCTCACCCTAACCTCCCGTATCCTTTCCTTCCGCCCTTCCCTTTCCCGCCCGTCCTCTCTCCTTTTCTCAAGACTGTGGCGTAATCATCATTAATGATCTGGAATACGACAAACATTGCCTAACTGTTTGATCAGGAGCTATACAACCTCATCTGGGTGACGGGGTTCAAGTCTGGTCACCAAACGTGATCAGAAATGAAAAAGATGATTACAAATTCATAGAAGAACAACAAAACTCATTCCGTCCGTCAGGAATACGCCTTGTGAAGAAAGCTGAGGAGACCTCGAATTATTCACTCTCATAAATCGTAGATTCCGAGATCTGATACAGGTTTTAGAAATGCCAAATGTTATAATGCGATCAGGTACGTAAGTTTATTTTGTTTCTACGTTGGACAGAGATTCAGTGGCCAGCAATAACGATCTGGAACTACAAGGCAGGGTACGTGATAGCTTCGTGAACCAACGTATAATTCATTTTAGGTTTGAAATGAAAACGCAATGGAATGTATTACCACCGGATGTAGTATATGCAAACGCTTTCAGTACCTTTAAATCAAAGATAGTCCTGCTTCAAGATACTTTTTGAGTTTCTGCTCGACAAATAATGTAGATATTTTCGGTTATGAAATCTAGCCTCAGTTAAGCTCATTTCATTCAATGCAGGAAACTTTTTCCACTCACACTTTCCTACAAAATGTCCGAGGCAGTTTACTTTCCCCTTAAGACATGGTGGTTCTTCTCAACTTTACATTTTATCCTTCGAGAAGTTGAGCCGGAGTGAGCGATGGGTAAGGAGGTCCATTCTGCTTTACTTTCCTGTTTCTTCCCACAGTTATGATTATGACCATGGATAACCTCGCCACAGAGCCTCGGGGTCTCTGGTTATCTCAAATTCTCGTGTAACCCGCTCATCCTCCTCCTTCCCACTTTCCCTCCCGACCTTTCTTCTTAGCCTTTCCTCTAACCCTCCTCTTTCCTTCCCTCCCACCCTTTCTCCCTCCCACCAATAAAGTCCTCAAGGAGACCATCAGCGTTCGCAGGAGAGTCACCACACCTCCTTGACGGCTTCCTGCATCTGCCAATAAACTTCATGGGTCGACAGCTACCTCCTGGCCCTGTGGCTGGCCCCCCCTGGCCCGTGGCTGGCGACCCCCCCTTACTTAGCCCATGGCTGGCTCCCTGACCCATTACGGACTTCCTGGCCCATCACTGGCCCGTGGCTGGAGGTCGCGGAAGTCGCCGTGTTTCTCCTAGATGCAACCACTCAGAGAAACACTCGTGTCAGCCCCGCCACTTTACGCAGTCACCGACATTTTTTAGATCTTGGTAAAATGGCCAACTTTATTTTCCCAGGTGGCTGTGTGGCCGTGAGGGCCACTGCACATGACCACGTAAAACCCGTCATTAATCTCTCTCTCTCTCTCTCTCTCTCTCTCTCTCTCTCTCTCTCTCTCTCTCTCTCTCTCTCTCTCTCTCTCTCTCTCTCTCTCTCTCTCCCGCTGCGACCTGGCATTAGAATTCTTCACGACCCAGACTTATAAAGAGCATTCACTCCCACTCCTCATATCAGCAGACCGGATCTGTGTGCCTCCGCCACACACATACACACAGGGATAGTCATGCCACCTGATCACATTCCCTGGACCTCACACACAAACCCGAGGATCTAAACTCGTCCCTGAAGTTCAAATAAAATCCAGCGGCAACGTCAGAAGGAAATGACAATCATGTTAACCTGTGTCGTGAGTCCGTGCGTTAGAAAGAAAAAAAGAAGGAGCTTAAGACCTGGACTTATCCACTCGTATGGAATTCAAGGGCTTTAAGATTCTACTGAAGGAGCATCACTCTGTCTCCTGCCTCCCAAGACACGATCAAATCCCTGAATAATCTCACGCATGTTACTACCTCCACCCTATCGCCGTACACACCATCCACTAAACATAAGGCTCTGGCGTCTGTAGGTTCGCTCTGTTTAACTGAGAAAAAGCTGTTTCTCTTGTTTGATAATATGAATTATACATGGCTGTATACCTGACATAGTTGTTTGCAACTGTTGACAACATCCTAGATATCCCTGACATAGTTGTTTGCAACTGTAGACAACATCCTAGGCATTTATAGTTGGTTTGTGTTGACTCAAGTGTGTGTTTGATTAGTCTCATCAAGAGGTTATTACTATCTGTTAACGACGCTGGTTCTCGAGTCTTATGATATCGTGTTGTTTTTAATCTTAGAATATTATATATAGGTATTTTCACGTCCTGCTACAAGAGTTCCTTCTCTTCTTATGAGACTTCTGCAGCACTCAGGAAGCTGACCACGTCCACCGGTTAGGATCACAGATCATGAAGTGTTGTGAGTGATGCCATCTTTATGTCAATGTTCAAAGTGCACACACACACACACACACATATATATATATATATATATATATATATATATATATATATATATATATATATATATATATATATATATATTTTACGAACTTCTAACAGCCAGGATCGAGCCCGGGACCCCTGACGTGGCAGGCGGGAGCGCTGTGCTAGGCTATGATCGCCCTTGATAGGGAAATGACTATTCGATTATTAATTGATCGAATACCCTTCGTCTCACGTTGGTGAGCAACGGGGTCTAGACCGGTCAAATCCCATTAGGCTCACACAACCAGCAGATAGCATTTTACAGCAACTAATTGTACAACACGGAGGTATATGAATATGAATATAGTGCATATGAACGCGCACTTCCGTAGAACATACAAACCTCCTACAGCCAGGATCGAACCCGGGACCCCTGCGTGGCAGGCGGGAGAGTTACCACCAGGCTATGATCCAAGTGAAGGTCACTCTGCGGCAGGAGAGTGTGATGTCACCATGGCTGTTTGATTCATCTATGGATGGGGTGGTGAGGGAGGGAAACGTAAAGGTCTCCCTGCTGTTCCTGTGAGTCCTGCTTCTGCTGTGTCCCGTGCTCCTGCTTCGTCTCCTTGCACTTTCTGCGTCCCCCTGCTTCTGCTGTGTGGGCCCCCTTCTCTCTCTTGCTGTATTCCCTGCTCTCGCTGTGTCATCTGCTCCTGAAGTTGCCACTCCCCGACCTGTCAACCTCCTGCGTGTGACAGCAAACATCAAAGAACAGAAACTATAGACTAAACAAAGATCAAGACTTAGGATCACATCTCTGGTCTCGTCTTAAGTCCTCCATTTGTTGACAATTCTTACCCCATCCTTCATATCATCTCATCATAGACGCATGAATACCACCACACTCCGATGTATCGTCAGAACTCACGTCGTTGCCGTCAGGTGGGAGCAGTCCAGCGGCAGCCTTGCCATTTTTCATCAACGTTAAGATATTTCCCAGTGTGGCAGCAGCAGCAGCGGGTGGAACTACTGTACTAACTCCTGGCGGCAAATACCGGAGACACTTGTCCCGGGTTCTGGCCGGGGGTGGGTATGAAATGGACGCCGCTTATTATGTGGTGTTTGAATGGTGTGGTCGGGGGAGAGAGACAGAGAGAGGGGGAGTCACAGAGGAGGGAGAGAAAGAAACGGTAGAGTAGAGTAGAGAGAGAGAGAGAGAGAGAGAGAGAGAGAGAGAGAGAGAGAGAGAGATGGTCGACCCGGAGGCGGGATTGTCATCCCCTTCGGTGGAGGAACAACACACTTTTATTAAAACACAGGTCAAGGGAAGGAGGCAGCAGCGTAGCCGCTGTAGGTCAGGAGGTCAACAAACAGGAACAGTCACTTGTGGGTTACTCGGCCACGTCGCCTTCAGGAGGTAAGAGGGAAAATCACCACACCTACATATGTGAGGGAGTGAGGCAATCCTTCCTCCTGTGGTGAAGTGTGACCTTCCATCGGTATTGGCGAGTTTTGGCGACCTGTTGTGTGGGTTCGAGTTGTGGCTGAGTTATGACATGCTGTGAGCATCCCACTTGTAGTTAGGTCACCACACGTAAAGAAGCCCAGAGAACTAATAGAGAAGGTGCAGACGAGGGCAGCAAAGATAGTATTAGAATTATAGGCTTGAGGCCTTAGATTTGCCCACTATGGAAAAGAGAAGAGTGAGGGGTAAGATGATGAATTCGTTTTTTTTTTTTTAAATCAACTTGATGATGTTGATAGTGGAAGAGTTCTTTCAAAAATGCTGGAGACAGAGGCCGGAGCGTGAAATGAAAGAAACTTAATTAGAAAAGAGCGTGAAGAAGAAGTGCTTTCATAGCATCAGAGTGGTGGATGAATATCATACACTGAGAGAGGAAGTTCATGTGTACAGCAAAAGTGGGTTAAGAATGTTGTATGATGGTAGAGAATGGTACAAGGGATGGGGCCCCACGAGCGTGTATCGCCCTCCCTGTACACTACAAGTAGGTTAATACACACACACACACACACACACACACGCACACACACACACACACACACACACACACACACACACACACACACACACACGTCTACACCCCCCCACCTCCTCCTCCACCCAGTCCCGGCCGCTCCCTTTCCATCCTCTTCTCCCCTCCTGCCTCCCTCCCAACCAGTCGCCACCTCCCTCCCTCTCCCCGGCCGTCCCTCCGATCATTACGACACACTAGAGCCCCTCAACAGCTCACCAATCAGCCGGAACAAGGGTCCTTCATTCACTGGGATAATTACTGCCATTCACTGATATCAAAAGGTACCGGACTATTACGCAAATCACGGAAAACTTTTTCTCTTCCTATCCCCCTCTTCAGCTCTCTCTCTCTCTCTCTCTCTCTCTCTCTCTCTCTCTCTCTCGCTCAATGTAGCCAGCAGGAGAGCGATCCTTGGTTCCGACGCCCAGTGAGGAAGAGGAGGAAAACACAACATATATATAACGAGTTAAGAAAAAAAATTTGGTTGATCGGTTGTTTAGGGGCTTTTTATCTTATCAGCTGCCAAGGGTCATTAAGGCCTATCAACTGCCAGGGGTCATTAAGGCCCATCAACTGCCAGGGGTCATTAAGGCCCATCAACTGCCAGGGGTCATTAAGGCCCATCAACTGCCAGGGGTCATTAAGGCCCATCAACTGCCAGGGGTCATTAAGGCCTGTCAACTGCCAGGGTTCATTAAGGCCTATCAACTGGCAGGGGCCATTAAGGCCCATCAACTGCCAGGGGTCATTAAGGCCTGTCAACTGCCAGGGGTCATTAAGGCCTATCAACTGCCAGGGGCCATTAAGGCCCATCAGCTGCCAGGGGTCATTAAGGCCTGTCAACTGCCAGGGGTCATTAAGGCCTATCAACTGCCAGGGGTCATTAAGGTCGTCAACGTAAGCTACATCCACCAACCGAAAAATCTTTTAACACCTTCTTCATGCGTTAAAGATAATTGTACGACCACATATACTACACTCTCACTATGCATGTGGCCCATCAGGAAAATCAAATGAAGGTAGAGAGGAAAATCCTTAGGAAGTGAGAGAGATCCAAGAAATAGACAAAAAAAAAAAAAGATATGAAAAGCGATATTGGGAAAGAATTTTGAGGTCGTACGAAACGAAAAGTTAAAAAAGAAAAAAAGAAGAATCGTAATATTTTCTTTTTTATATATATTTTCGTAAATGGAAGTAGGGAGATTCTGAAGGCCTTATAGAGAAGGAGACCATCATCAAATGTATTTATAATTGTAAGTCATCCAATAGAACCAAAGAAAACGAAACGAACAAAAAACAGGACGATGGAGGCTAGAGTTGTGAATACCTACCTAACGCGTTCGTTGGTCGGAAACGGACGGCTTGTAGGAGTTGGAGAATTTAGGGGTGGGGGGGTGTTGTTGAAGGGTTCCTGGGAGTGTTGTTATTGGAAGGATGGGTTGTAGGGTTGAGGGATTTGGTAAGTGGGGGGTGTGGGGTTGAGGATGTGATTGTAGTGACGACGGGTTGTAGGAGTTGAAGAATTTTGGAGGAATTTGTTGGAGAATTCTTGAGGGTGTTGTGATGGGAGGGACTGGTTGTAGTTGAAGAATTTTGGAGGGATTTGTTGGAAGATTCTTGAGGTTATTGTGCTTCAAGAGATGGGTTGTAGGAGTTGAAGAATTTGAAAGGGGTCTTTTGTTGGATTCTTTGGTTGGGGGGACGGGTTGGAGGAGTTGAAGGACCAGAGATGTGTTTGTTGGAGGGTTCTTGGGCGGTGATCGAGAGAAGGGTAGGAAAACAGAACAACAACAGAAGGGCAACAGACCCATCTCGGCCTCTACCAAGATTTTCTATTGCCATTCAGTCAAGTAGTTTTAGCAGTCGGTGTGAATCATGATAGATAGAAAGGAAACTGAAAGAAATTTTCTCAATTACAGAGGAAGCAGGCTGGATGTATGTCACTTCAAACAACTCGTCTGTAGGGGAAACATATCACAGACTAGTGTGCAACATAGAGATCCAGTTCTGTTCCCCATTACATCCTCCTCCTCTCCAACAGCTCCCCTTCCAATGCCTCAGCACGACCCTCTTCTCCAACACCATTCCTTATGATGCCCCAACACGATCCTTCTCTCCAAAATACTCCATACAATGCCCCAACACAACCCTTCTCTCCAACAACACCCCTTACAATGCCCCAACACAACCCTTCTCTCTAACAACACCCCTTACAGTGCTCCAGCACAACCCTTGTCTCTAACAACACCCCTTACAGTGCTCCAGCACAACCCTTCTCTCCAACAACACCCCTTACAGTGCTCCAGCACAACCCTTCACTCCAACAACACCCCTTACAGTGCTCCAGCACAACCCTTCTCTCCAACAACACCCCTCACAATGCCCCAACACTACTCTCCTCTTCCAGCGCTATCACAGGTTCCCCACACACACACACCTCCTCTACACTAACACCTCCCCAGAGACAGTCCCTGTCGCTGAACTTCTTCCCCACATTATCCACCTCATCTCATAGTCACCCCCTGACAGTGCCCCTTTGACAGATATCCCCTGAGTCTTACCCCTTGACAACTACCTCGTGAGAGATATACTACCATCCCCCTAACAGCAACGCCGCAACAGATACGCCCATACTGCTGCTACCCTACAATAGCTGCCTCCTGACCCTAAACCCTTAAGAGGTACTCTAACCTAAACTCACGCCGTTTTCACTAAGTACTTCTTAACTATGCCCTTTACTGGCTATTGACCTTTATGGATCATTTCAAGAGCTGTCTTCACTACAGACTTTCATATCACTTGCCTAAAGCCTGACCCATAAGGATCAGTCAAACAACACTGGTGGTATAATGAGATAATGTTCATCCTTTTTTCCTTTTGGATCAGTTCAAATACATTTTCACAGTTCCACATGTTTGACCTTCTATACAAGCCTTTGACCAGATCCTTACGTCTCAGGTCAGGTGTCTTCTTCACTACGCTTCGGACACTAATGACCAATCAACCTGACCTTTTGGGGGCTAGGGTTTAGTGAAGAGACATTGGTCGTGACCCTTAACTATCAAATTAAAAGCATCCTCATTAAACTAAGGATCTGGTGCGGATTGTTGGAGATGAATGATTTAAAGGAACAGAACAATAATAACATTTTCTTCCTCCATCATAGCTCACTGGAAACACCAACAGTTGAGAGCAAATGCATTAGTTTTTCTCTCTGTAAAGTCGTCATCGCTGTAGCTTTGACAATCCTAAATTAACCTTGAAGGCCATTTGCATCAAAGACCACCTTTTTACTGGACCCTCATCTTCACTATACCCTTAACTTAGCTGTATTCTCATAGGTCAGCTACAAGGCTATCTTCAGTACACTACAATCTCATCTTCATCACATCACACCCTCACTACGTCCTTATTGACTCCAGTGGCCCATTTACCTGACCATTGCAGGTCACGTCAAAGCCCACTTCATCCTCTTTATTTAGAACACCCTTGTCTTCACTACACTCACGCCACTAACAACATCGACATCAAAGAGCATCTTCACTACCTCCTCATCCTTGAATAGCGCCCTCGACACCGCACTCTACCCAGGGTTATACCTGTACTCAGCACACTACTACACCCACGCCTCAGTACAACCTACACCCTGCATCTGTACACTCTGTAGCTTCTGTGTCTCTCCTGGACCTTCTCATATCCAAGCAATGCCCCCGCGCCATTTTCCACCTCCTTACCATCCAATTAAAGAGACAGGAAGAAAAGGAATAGATAAAAAGGACACAAAAAGCGGGACTGGTACATAAAAAAAATTGTAAGCAATAAGGAACAAAATACAGTGACATGCAAAAGATATGTAAAAAAAAAAAAGGGACAGACCAACCCAAGCCCCGACGGCGAGTCCACTATATCGTTCAAATCCCATTTTCTATCTGTGTCATGTTCACATTTTCATTTTTTGTTTTCTCAAAGTTATATGAATATCATCAAACGTTCTGATACCATGGGTTTGACATCAGATTGTCTCGTGGCAATAAGAAAAATTAAAACATTGCCTGCACAAAGAAATAACGACACCACACAGACATAATTGTGGAAAATACATTTCTCTTTTTTTTTTTTTTTCCTGTATCCTTGATATATCTGTGTCCGCCAAAGTCACACTTTTCCGCGCCTCCCACACGAGAGCAAGACTTTCCTTTGAAACCCTAACCCTCTCTCTCTCTCTCTCTACCCAGAGCCAAAACCCTCCTCTTCCCAGAGGAGACCCTCCCCCCAACCCCACCCCACCCCACCTACCTACCAGCACACCCCCATCCCTTCTGACGCATTGAAAGTCAGCGAGCCGAACAGTTCTATATACAATAAAAAGAAAAAAAAAATGTGGAGAGTGTTGGCATGAATAATCTGTCTATTTGCAAAGTTCCGGTATATCATCCGTTCTCATATGGGAATGAATATTTCTAGCGTTATGAATTGTACTCTTCTTTTTTTTCCTGATAGTAAAAGATTAATTTCTATATTCTTCTGCCCTGTGAAATATATCTCTGAAGGATCATTGTGTGGCTTACAGCAGCAGTCTACTGAATCATGAATAGTTCAGTTATCGCTAGACGAGTTGGGTAGATGCCAGATATTGCAACAATTTACTCCGTTTTTTATGAATTGTCCCGTATGTTTGTATGTAATACTGAGATTGAGTAATGACCTTTGGCTAGTGACATCAACAAATTGGTCATCCAATTGACTGGAACAGTGTTAAGGTTATCACATGCAATCACTCAGTAATAGATAAAATATTGTTGAACCGCCTTTTATCAAACATTGTATGAATCAAAGTATTGGTTTATAGATATAACTTTATCGGTGAAAAAATATTTGAATTTGTTTCCCAGAACATGGGTTGACCTGAGTTTGTAACTTGAGAGACGTGAGGCTTCTTAATTCATCCACCTACCCCGCATAGTGGCGGGTGGTGTATCATGTTCTGGCTCTCCTTATCCACACTATATTCAGTCCTGACGATGTAATCATATGAGAGCGCTTCACATTGACCCTTTTGCCCTACGACACAATGTTGGTTCATTTTCCCTCATCTATAGGTATTACTTTGCTTTCTGCTCCCGAGAGCTGGCTGCTTGTGTACCCCCACCAACTAGCCAGACCGCGCGATGTTCGGCAAGCTGCTGCGTCACATGATTGCTGTGTGGCCGTTGGCAACTCAAGGGTGGGCCGTTTTGATGCCTGCTTCTTTCCCTATACCTCGAAGCTTTGGAACTCTCTACTCTCTCATGTCTTTCCCAACAACTGTGACCTGGCACATTCTAAAAGACAGGTGTTTCACATTCTCTTCTTTTTCCCCCTTTCAGTCCCGACCTTGATGTAGACTTTTGTCCCAGGTTAGAGCCTCTAACATAATGAATAAAGTATTTCGCATATATATATATATATATATATATATATATATATATATATATATATATATATATATATATATATATATATTCCCCAGTACAGATAGTGGAAATTTACAGATACATTCCACTGTATAAAGTGTGCCACCATAGGGAAATTGTAGGGAAATAACCAGGCACAAAACTTCCCCCTCCCCCTTAGGGAAATAATCCCTCGTCAATCCCCCCCCCCCCCGACCCCTTTAAGAGGAGATTCAGGGATTATATTCCTTCATAAATTTCGAAACAATATATGGCTATTCTCCACCCTCCCCCCTCCTCCCCCCCGACTAGGGCCTTCTTGATTAATTAGGCTAATTAACAGCCATGTCAGCCACGTAGGTCGGTGAAGACGGAAGACGTGGAAGGAGACCCTTGGACTGCCTTCTAAGGCCAGCTCTAACTTGCCCTTTTGAACTGACGTTAGACCTTTGATCTTACCCAGAAGCCTTTCACATTCTTCCTCAGCCCTTTGAGCTCATAATACTTTCTTGTTGACTCTTTTTTTCTGCCCCTTAGATAACGTTAGTGTTCTCTCATCTTAACCTTCTATGTAACCCTATGGCCCTTTGTTTGTCCCAGTGACCCTTACTCTTACCTTAACATTTTACCTTATACCCAACTATTAAACCTTAATCTTCCCCTTAACCCCTTACCCATCAGTGAAGTTTGCTCGTCCTTTATCAACCATTAACCTACTTGTAGATGTTTATAGAACCATTTAACCCCTTCTTACCCTTTCACCCATTATCTCACTATAACCTTTTACCTTAACCTCTGGGTGCCAGAAAATTTTAGCTGCCATTTTTTTTTTCACATACGTACCCATTATGGGCCATTAACCCTTTATCTGACTCTAGCAGCCCTTTGCTACACAGGTACCCTTAGTTTCTGTGACGAAAGCCCTCTTCAGAGGCCTGGCTTCTTATGATACGTAAAACAACACACGAGTAAGTGAGAAGCGATAAGCAAGGATATATTTGTTCCTCAGGAAGTGCAAATCCTGCCATTCAAAAAATAAAAAGTTAGGTCGTAGTTATTAGGAAATCATGAGAGGGTAAAGTGTTCCAAAAGCTTGTCGGTGTAAGGAAAGAGACAGACATCGGAACAGTCCCACCCATGGCGGGGGCACACAAGTAGCCAGTTCTTTGCACCAGAAGCCGGAGCAATACCTGTAGAAATGAGGAAGAGAACCAATAACATAATGCTGAGCGAGTGAGTCAAGTTGTGAGGTTAGACTTGGGGAAAGTCGATAAGCTGGACCTTTATGTCTTAAGCTCTACTCAGACTGCCTAGTGTGAGTGGCTTTCACAGAGGAGTTAGATACATGTGTGCCGCTTCCCTAGCCTCCTCAAGGCTACCCAACACACACACACACACACACACACACACACACACACACACACACCACACACACACACACACCAGTCATCCGCAAGAGGTCAGTGACCTGCACTTGTTGCATGTCATGGACGCTAGTGTCGGAGGGTACGATGGACGGAGGTAAACAACTCGTGCCAAAACTTTTACACTGAGCAGGCAACAGTGTAAACATGGATGACGGTCAGGAGGATGTAACAGTGTAGCCAGCGACCCCACTGGCAGTGTGGCAAGGTGAGTGACGGCTGACACACACAGTGGAATAATAGGTCAGTTACCTGTAATGGTAAGAGGGGTCAAAGGGGCGTTATCTGTATCTTCATAGTTCCGTTACTCGTACACTGATTAACACCTCCATAATCCTGTTACTCCTACACTCAGTAACACCTCTGTAGTCCCGTTACTCCTACACTCAGTAACACCTCTGTAGTCCCGTTACTCCTACACTCAGTAACACCTCTGTAGTCCCGTTACTCCTACACTCAGTAACACCTCTGTAGTCCCGTTACTCCTACACTCAGTAACACCTCTGTAGACCCGTTACTCCTACACTCAGTAACACCTCTGTAGACCCGTTACTCTTACACTCAGTAACACCTCTGTAGTCCCGTTACTCCTACACTCAGTGACACCCCCAAACTCCCGTTATTCCTACACTCAGCAAACCTAGAACACAATATCACTGTCAAACACTCAGCTCACTCTCGTCCGCCAAAGACACTTTCCCCTCAGCCTTAATCACACTTAACTTAACCCCAAGAACTTAATCTCCAACCCTTCCCGCCATCCCCTGCCCTACCCTTCCCCCTGGTGCTGACGTCACTCATCACCCTCACGGGTCACACTTTCCTGCGAATTAACACACTGGCCTTCGGTCCTAATGCAGGAGACCATTAACCTCTTCTTGACACACTCGTCACACTGTTTTATGGACTGTGACTCGGTCGCTTCCTAGGCTGCTGTAGCAGGTATTGCGTCAACACCACGACCATGACGGTACAATCCTTGAGCACGACGGTACGACCCTTGAGCACGACGGTACAATCCTTGAGCACGACGGTACGATCCTTGAGCACGACGATGCGTCCAATGAACACGATGATACGGCCTTTGAGCACAGAGAAACGACCCGTGAGCACGACGACAAGGCCCATGAGCACGACGGTACGATCCTTGAGCACGACGGTACAATCCTTGAGCGCGACGTTACGACCCTTGAGCACGACGATACGTCCAATGAACACGATAATACGGCCTTTGAGCACGAAGAAACGAGCCGTGAGCACGACGACAAGGTCCATGAGCACGACGGTACGACCCTTGAACACGACGGTGCGACCCTTGAACACGACGGCACGACCCTTGAACACGACGGTACGACCCTTGATCACGACGGTGCGACCCTTGTACAAGACGGTACGACCCTTGGATATGATGGCATGGTCTTTGACCTGACCCCTTAAGGAAGTGCACGCCTCTGACGAAGGTGCTCTCCTGGCAGTGTCTCCTGCGGGTCGATTCGTGTCAGCGTTCACCGACACGACGTCCTCCTTTTATTTCAATCTCAAACTGGAGGGAAGACGAGGCTCCCGCCTGCACTCGCGTCCAAGGTGAAGTGAATATTGTAAACTTCCTTCCCAGACCCTGTTGCTCTGCGCTACGAGGATATGGAACCGTTTAAGGTACGCGCCTTTTGTTTCATCATTGGGCACCCTTTTGGGAAATAGTGGAGAGAGAGAGAGAGAGAGAGAGAGAGAGAGAGAGAGAGAGAGAGAGAGAGAGAGAGAGAGAGAGAGATCTGGGTCATGCTGAGGAAGGAACCTCTTGGCGTCTCGTTCAACGAGTGATGGGGTCCTCACCTCTCTCGTTTTGCTCTGAAGTTCTGAGATTAGTGAGTTGTGTTTCTCTCCCCCGCACACATCCAGCTGTTGCTGATTCTTTTACCAGTACATCCAGGAAGAGGAAGGCCGTAAGGAAGAGGAGGAGGAGGAGAAAGAAGAAGAAGAGGAGGAGGAGGAGGAGAAGAAGAAGAAGAAGAAGAAGAAGAAGAAGAAGAAGAAGAAGAAGAAGGAGGAGGAGGAGGAGGGAGAGAACTCAAAGGAAATTTGAGGTGTAATGTTTAAGGAGAATTGGAAGAAAGAAAGGATGGCTTTGTCTCTCCCACTGTATAAGAGGATGGATCATGTGGGAGTTCCATCACCTCCTCATGTTAGAAGACCTCCACACATTCCTCTGCTAAGACCTCCCACCCACGTCCTCCACCTAGATATTGTCCTTCACCCACAGGTCCATTATTTCCATCATTTCCTCCACACACTTCCTTACACACATCCCTCCACACACATCACTCCCCGCATCCCTCCACACACTCCTCCACACATCCCTCCACACGTTCCTGCCACAAGAGCCTCACCATCCATTTGGCTACTTGTGGCTGCTAGGTCAGTCACACCGCAAGCCTCGCATTCCACCGACTCAAGTCATCCCTAGAAGGGAAAGACTCGCTTGCATTGTTACCGAGTCTCTATCGTCAGCGTGGAAGGCTCAGTGCATTCGCCCGCGATAGAAACAAAGGTATATAGCAATGCGTGTGTCGATGACGTGGTGTTGCCCTGCCCCGCGACCGTCCGCTGTGGCAGCTAAGCAAGAAGAGACTTGTAGCCTCACCATCCCTTCCTCCTCCCACCCCAGGCCCAACGTAATGATGGCGGGGATGTCTGATGATGAGCTGATATTACCTCCAGTGGACGAAAGGAATGAAGAAGGACGAGATGAGAAGGTAATAGATAAGATGATGAGCAACCGTATTGTGAGATGATGGAAAGCAGGAGTGTGACGAAGACGTTGGTTATTTAGGGAATAGATGACTGCCCACCTACCTGCTGGTGAGCCGAGGCTGAGGTTATTAAAGTTGTTCGCCTCCCACGCCAGCCGGCCACACTCCCTCCTACGAAAGAGGTAAGATATAAGTTCGGATGGCTTAAACCTTCCCCCTCGAGGTGCCACGTGAGCTGTAGACACGGACAGCCAGGAGTTCTGGTCAAAGTTTTAAGTGTGGGCGTCGTGTGGTGTTGCCTTGTGGACGGGAGAGTTCACTCTAACCTCTGATTTTCGGATGCCTACAACGATCACGACCAGCCTCGAAGATCAATAGGATTCAATGATATGTTGGTGTTTGGATGCCTTTTTATCATATTTGTATGCAGGGTGTAGCGTAGAGTGGTCAGGCTGTAGTGCAGAGTGGCCGTCTGGTGTTGTCTTGTGGTGGTGGTGGTGGGGAGAGTGTGTATCCTCCCGGAGGCTCGGGTTGTCCCCTGAGGACCAGGGTAGCCCTGCCAGGGGGCAGCCCTCCAGGATATACCTGCACCAGCTCTGGCAAGACTCAGGGAGGAGGAGGAGGTGGAGGTACACACTCCCGGGATGTTTGGTTTCCATTAACTGTTCTTGTTTTCTCCAACGATCTTTATTTTTGTTCAGTGTCAGAAACTCTTTTGTATTTTCCTTTCTTTGGTGTCCAATTATGAATTCTTCTCTCATTTGGCCCAAGGTAGATGTGATATGATGTGCATTTTTCGTATAGCAGCCTGACGCTGAAATTCGTGTTAATTACGAGTAAAGACAATAACAAAGTGATCGAACAAAATACATCTGTTGAGATCAGGACAAAGGGAGGAACGTCCAGGGAGAGGAAGAAAGTAAAGGAACGTCAGAGAGAGGAAGCAAGACGCTTGACATCCACTAATACTTCGTGTGTTTACCTACAGCAGGACGGTGAGCTAGTGAGGCTTTGATGTGCCCAGCCCAGAGGAGGCTTGGCTGCACCTACACCCTGTGCTTTGACCACCACCTACCTACCTTCAGCCATGCCTCAAGATGCTGCGCGTCCAGCCACCAGTCGTTATGTAGTGTTGTAAGCCAGTCTATCGTTGCATGGAATCAGTGCAGTCATGCCTGTATGTGTCTTGTATCATCATGCAGGTCTTCGCCCGTTGTTTCTTTGACTAAATCAGCGGCAGATTTGGACCAAGATCCAGTCGACGGGGTAGAGTGAACGTGTAGCATGAAGGCATTATTAGCAGACTGACCTGCACAGGAAAGTGTCACTGTTAGCGAGCCCCTGTGTTAATTGCGTTTTGAAGGCCTTGAACTAGGCCGACTCCGACTTTCGTATATAAAACCAAGGGAATGGCCCACCATCGGGTAAAGGGCCCGTGTCGGTCCAGTAGCGGTCCGACGATATAAGGAAAAACAAAATGCTCTCATCTTCATTTGCTCTTTCCGTGCTGGTGAGAGGGTCTGGACACCACTCCTGTCATAAGATTTTATTACACGATCAATATAGATTAAGCCGTTTACGAATTTCGCCTACGACGAAGCTATCCAATTTATACAGACCTTCACTGATATTCATGTTACAGTTCTTTGTATGCTTGATAAGAGACGATTCAGTGATCTATCTGTTAGACTTCAGCAACGTTTACGTTGTATAAGAAGAGGACAGGTTTGCAATGCCCTTTTTATTATTCACGTTAGAAATCGATAACCACTGTACTGACCGTACTAGTGGTGCTACCTCAGTTAAAACCTGTGATTCTCTGTGGTATATAGGCAAGTCTCAGGTCCTCCTGTGCTGTGCTGTCTCCATTTAAAAGTCAATCAACGTGGGAAATGCCAGGTAGTGAAACTCGTTACTGTCATCGCATTTGATATCCTCATTCATCATGTGTGTCGTATTATTGAGGATGGATACGTCAAGGCCATCTAGATCAGTTGTAGCCATCTTCATCCTCAGATGTCGTGTAGATTCGTATTACCCCCATACTCTTTCCATACGTCTATTGAACCTCTCTTCATTAAAAAAGTGAAATACAATCTACTTATGGAGAGAAAGAGAGGTTAATTGAAGGAAAGATATCTTTCATCGCCATCATCACGTCATTCACAGGACCCCAGTGTTGTCTGCACTAACAAAAGTGAGGAGCATCCACCACCTCCTCATTCCCAGATTATATACAAGACCAACAGCCTCCTCTCCCGGGCAGGCTGACGAGACCCGGGGCCGAGCAGAGCCGAGTGTCAGGCCCAGATAACGCTAACCCCGCCCCCCCCCTCACACACCCATCATCCCCCATCCCCCCAGGAACCACTGGCCTCACCCTCCCTCCTTCCATCCCTGTTGATTAAGAGCGTCCATAATAGTAAAACTGGCACAATGTGGCGTCAGCAGTGGTGCTTTGGTAGTATTAACCTGGTGACCCGGACGGGAAGACGAACGATTTGGTTAGGAGGAGGAGGAGGAGCCCAGTTGTGTGTGTGTGTGTGTGTGTGTGTGTGAGGCTCGTCAGGATGCACCAGACTGACTGCTTGCCTGGTTCACTGGGGAAGGAAGAGCTTCTTTGTTAGGGCTTGGTGGAAGGCTCCATCGTCCCTCTCATCCTCTGCCGACGCCAACGATGAATACCTGATCTGTGTTGTGATCACACAAGCCTTGGGGTTATAGAACCTCCATCAGATGGGGGTCAAGGTGATGATGATTAACGAACTTGATGTGAACAAATGAACATCTCTACATAAACTGGTGGTGTGCTTGGGGGGGGGGGGGGGGATCAACTGGATGCGTTTGGTGTGGAAGGAGAACGTTATCTCGGAGAGCGAACATGGGTATGTTTGAAGGAAAAGTGGTTCCAACAGTGTTATATAGTTGCGAGGCATGGGCTATAGATAGGGGTTGTATGGAGGAGGGTGGATGTGTTAGAAATGAAATGTTTGAGGACAATATGGAGTGTGAGGTGGTTTGATCGAGTAAGTAATGAAAGGGTAAGAGAGATGTGTGGCAATAAAAAGAGTGTAGTTGAGAGAGCAGAAGAGGGTGTGTTGAAATGGTTTGGGCATATGGAGAGAATGAGAGGAAAGGTTGACAAAGAGGATATATGTGTTGGAGGTGGAGGGAACAAGAAATGGGAGACCAAATTGGAGGTGGAAAGATGGAGTGAAAAAGATTTTGACCCATCGAGGAATGAACATGCAGGAGGTTGAGAGGCGTGCAAGGAACAGAGTAAATTGGAACGATGTGGTATACCGGGGTCGACGTGCTGTCAATGGCGTGAACCAAGGCATGTGAAACGTCTGGGGTAAGGCTACAATTTTTTTCAAGTCATTCGAAGAAAGATATGGTAAACATACAGAGGCAGATGGATATATATAGAGTTACTCACTAAATTCCCAGAATCTTTCCTTTCCCGGTAAGAAATAACGAACTATTGTCAAAATATGAGTATACCATAAAAGGACAAGCATCGTATTGGGAGGAAATAAGATGACAAGTGAGATATATGGGTGGCGTCTTGACAGACAGACAGGGGTGGTGGGTGTGAGCATCCAGCCGTAAGGCCCGGGCGTGGAGCAGGGCAGGAGTGACGCGCCGCCGTTGTCTGCTAACGAAGATTGGCGCGAACACCATCGTTCCCGCCTCCCGCCGCGCTGGGCCCAACCCTCCCTCCCTCCCTCTCTCCTTCCTCCTCCTCTTGGTCATGCCCGGGATTCTCTGACTCATTCTCGATTCACCGTGCTCGACGACCCAAGCAGACCATTAGCGTGGATAGTTTGTACAACAGCATACTGATGCCATGTGGTCTGAACCATATGAATCAATGTTGTTATATTTCCTCGAAAAAAAAACACACACCAGTAGCAGGCGGACGCCATAGCTAGTCGCTCTAGTTGTTATAGATATTTCTATACGTTGAGAATAATTACCCGACACGTATGTACACTGACACAGGACGCAGGCAGTTGTATAGTTCAGTTCTTGAACCTGTACGTGTAGGGTTTTGCAAGTGACCAGGAGTCGGTTTGTAAGTACTGTAAGTAGGCGGTTATAAGTGGTGAAGCGTCTTGCCCTTCCTTCTTCCTTCTTTCCTTCATCTCATCATCTTCTTCTTCTCTCTTCTTCTTCTTCTTCTTCTTCTTCTTCTTCTTCTTCTAATAGCTTTTCCATCTTTCAGTGTCAGGTTTACAAAAGCCTGAGGAACTTGAATTATTTTGTGCTATTTCTTTCTTTTTCTCACCCGCGCCACCTCGGCTGCTGTAAAGAAAACGATGAAAACAAAATGTCACCAGAATTTTTGGTTGGTTCTGTTCCGTTGCTTTTTGCTTCTTCTCCAAATTAATAGAGATTATAAGAATTGTTCAGCCATGAACGAAGGGCCTGACGTGAACGTTTGTTACTCTCGTTAACACAGACGTTGTTGACCTTGTCAACGCACAGAACACTGAACCCAAAGCGCTTCGCTTGAACGTAAGAGTCGCTTCAAACGACCATTAAGCTCTTAACGATGCCATTTGACAATGAGCGCTCGCAGGATACTAGTGTACAAGTCATGCTGGAATATAGCATTAACTTCGTACCGTCCGAGGAGTGAGTAGCGGCAGACACGTTCGAGTACATGGCCGCCCTTGCCTGCAGGTAATGGCTCACCTGCTGGAGTGTTCAGAGTCTGCGTCAGTGTGAGGCGAGTGTTGAGGTGGCGAGACGCGGGTCTGACGCGCTGTGAGCCGACGATGATTCTATTGTTCTCTCACGTATTGTTCCTCATAGTGATCTACTCTGGGTTAAACGGCCCTCTGGAGTCTTGTTAGGCTAATGGGGATTTATTGATGGTACCTTAATGACATAGATGCATTCTAGCAAGTTGATGGACAGACACACACACTTCAATCGACAGGTTCGTCACGTCATCAGAACCACGATAGATTAAAGTTCATGCTACGCCCACCGAGTTGAGGTTGGGATACAGGTAGAAACTCTTAATTGATTTCAGGTGTCTGTGAAGACAGGTTTTTCACTTCCTCTCACCACTCTACACTGTATACAGTAGGCATTCACACGACCACCAGACATATAGCAGCTCCGGGTGGTTCCTCCAGCCACTTCTCGTAACATCTTCACTTGATATATTCCCGACCCCCGTCATCTCTCTAACCTTATCCATCATCTTCTCTGCTGTCTGCCTCTCCTCCTTGTACCTTCTGTTGCCCTGGTGTGTATACCATCTTGACCCAACCATCGCCTACCAGACGTTTTACATGACCGTATCATTCTGAGAGACTTTCATCCGTACGTCTTTTGTGCTTACCACATAACCTCTTCATAACCTCACTCTCCTTTATATCATTAGCCGTATATCCATCTCTACTACCAAGCTAGTTATCCATCTCTGGTGTTTTGTTTTTTATCTTTAACGTCTCCGGAGTGAAGTATGAAACATTTGGGTGTCAACATCCTCACATCAACATTCGTACATAATTTCTTACGTTGCATTAGACTTTTTCGTATCGTCATAGACTTCAGTACTGGCACGTCCAATACTTCTCACTGACTCAGGTCAAACTCTCACCGTCGCCTTGCTGACTACCACCCTCACTAAACCTAACTCCTGAATGTCTAGACTCATCCACAACTTCCAGTTCCTCACCATACAAACTGACGTTCGTATTTTCTTTCAGTATTTTGCTCGAGCAAACATCAAGGAGATGGCCCACATTTCTATCCAATTCTTCCTTTAGTTAGCAATACAGCATCATCTGCATACAACAACAACTGTCACAACTCACATTTTGTTTCTCCGTGGTTGAGGACTGTTTACTGAACTGGTTTGGACGTGTGGAAAGAAGGAGTGAGATGTGGAGGAGACCAGGAAAAGGGAGAGACCAAACTGGAGGTGGAAAGATGGAGTGAAGAAGATTTTGAGTGATCAGGACCTGAACATAGTAGAGTTTGAAAGGCGGGCACGGGATAAAGTGAAATAGAGTGACGTGGTATTCAGGGGGGCGACGTGCTGTCAGTGGACTGAAACAAGGAATATGAAGCAGCCGGGGTAAACCATGGAAAGGTCAGTAGGGCCTGGCTGTGGATAGGGAGCTGTGGCTTCGGTGCGTTGCACATGACAGCTAGCAAAGGGATGTGACAACTGAGGCCTTTTCTTCGTCTGTTCTTGACGTTGCCTCGCTGACGGGAGATACGGCATTTCGAACAGTACGGGTCAGGCAACCACATCTCACACCCTCATGGCGCCGCAACTACTGTCACCTGAGCTGATACGCTTAAACAGCAGCAGTTGGAAGGTCTATAGTTTGACTGTCGATACAGGTTATGTCTTCATGTTTTTCATCTGTTGATCCCCATGAATCAAATCCAACCATATATTCCGCTCTCAGTGGGCGAACACTCGTTCATCTAAACAAGAATCGTCTTTCAAACGTATGACTTTGATTTCACAGCGAGATGGTCTGAAGTCGATGAGGTTGTGGTAATTTGGTAAATACGTAAATAAAGAAAGATTTGTGGGGATGAGGCGTAGTGCGGGGGGTCGTGGTAATGACAGCCGGTTCTCAAGCGTGCCATTTCTGGCACAGGTCAGCCCGTGTGTGTAACTCTCATGTACCAGGCTCTGTATGGTGTGTGTGTGTGTGTGTGTGTGTGTGTGTGTGTGTGTGTGTGTGTTGCATAAAATGTGACGACTTGTGAAATATAGTGCAGTAGCGCGCCCTCTAATGGCAAGGATTCGAACCCCCTTCCATTTGAGTGGGAGCTGGGTTTACGAGGCACTAAGCAGCTTAGCCTAGAAAGACTTGCCCAGCTCCCAACTAAATGGATGGGGTTCGAATCCTTGCAAATTGATTGAATGATTACATATCCCAGTATGTCCGCAGTGCATTGATTGTGATGACCTGGACGGGCACTCAGTTGAAAAGAAAACGTGCCATGGTTATCACTGGGTTGTATAGGGTTAGGCACACTCAGCCACAGGAGTTTGCGAGCACGTACCTAGTGTGATTTATGTCAATTGCGCTGGTAACACTGTATGGGGGGAGGAGCAAGAAGGGTACGTGGAACACAGTACAGTGACGTGAACTGGTAAATAGATGGCCACTGATACAACAGTCAAATTGTTCTTGCAGATAGATAGGTCTGCTAGTATGTTTTGTGTGCCTGATAACGATCAGACATGTAAAAAAAAAAAAAAATTGAATATTAATGAACGTAATATATCAAGGTTTTGCTAAGAACTGCTTTGTACAACTGTCACTCACCACGTAATGATACATGTCAGATGACACTTTATCATCAAGTGTCTGCTGTGAAAGTCCATGCAGGATTATGTATACCATAAAGTTATATATATATAGAAACTTAACAGCTGTGTCAAACAGGGCCATGCAACTTTTACGGGCAAATTATCATGGCTTGTGACCTCTGGACACTCACCCTCTCCCTCTACTACCCCTTCCCGTCTCCATTATACCTCCTACCCTGTTTTCACCCACCCTTCTCTGGCCAGTAGTGATCTCGCTGTCTCCACACGTCTGTAACAGCCTCTGATTGGATAACAAAAGTCATTATTGCTCACCCTAATGTTATTTGTGTCAACCATCATTCGCATCTGACAGCATTTACCAGTTCACGTCTACTTTTCTCCATGATCAATACATTACTGAAGTGCCTCGGAAGGGAAAATCTGCGGATGATAAGATCATAATGATCACTCGTGTTCTCTTATTTTCGGCACGTCCTCCCGCTTCCTGGGAGAAGAATAGAGGGATCATTACTGGCCTCCGCGCAGATGCTGCAGAAGACAAGAAAGAATTTTGATTTGGAAATGAATAGAAAGCTTTTCGGGGCGGGATGGGAAATGCCGGGCGAATTTCCTCGATGGCCAGGAATTGCATGAGAGCCGAGCACTTAATTCGACGTGTGGTGCTCGTCGCCAGGTCGTGGGAGGCGGGAGTGTGGACAAGACGAGCGGAGGGAGAGAAACGCAACCAGAAGGAAGAATATGGTGATAGGCGAAGGGATAGATAGATAGATAGACAAAATTTAAACAAGGTAAACAGAGAGAAAACGGACAATATAGAGGACGAGAGAAAATAGTGAAAGAAAGGCGATAGCCGAGTATTTACTGTGATTATAAGAGTTTCAGGTATTTGCCTCAAAAGCTATCTACGATAATCCTGATTTTAATGCAGATCACGCTGAACAGTTTCAGTGATAATCATTTAATTTTGTCACAACGAATATTAATAATGTCAAACTGCAGTCTGATTTCTTGAAATGGGATGAACTGTTTATTATTATTATCATTATTATTGTTATTATTTTTTATATTATTATTTACAGAGTCAGTCTTAGAAACCATATTCAATAAAGCTGCTTCAAGGACCAAGATAAAAGAACACAAATTTATGGGAAAGAAGATAAAAAAAAAAGATTGCCCGTTTTCTTTGACACAAACAGTGTCTTCAGGGGAAACAATATCGTTGGAACTTTGATTTACCCCATAATAATTTAGGAGCAGTAGGGGGATAAGGAGCCAGTTGAAGCCCCAAATAACCTTCAGAGAAAGACTGTGATGTTGTTTTTCAATAAATTTACAGAATTTATAAATAGGAAAGGACGTCCAGTACGATTGAAGAGGGACATATGAATTAAAACAAATGATCATGGAACTTAATGGCAAACTTATGATACTTGAAAGGGGTGTATTCCTTTATGTAAAAGATTAATCGACCTCGACAGAATATCGGGAGCATTTCCAGGGCTTAGTCAAGGGGAGGTAAAGGTGGAGGGAGCAGCGGCGAATTATGACTTCGCAATTATAATGATAAAAGGCTCAGTATAGAAGTGGTAAGAACATAGCGTAACAAAGTGGTATGTAAGAATACAGTGTAGCAAAGTGATATGTAAGAACACTGTAACAAAGTGGTAAGAATATAACAACACATATCGCAACAAAGTGGTGTGTAAGAACACAGTGTAACAAAGTGGTATGTAAGAACATAACGTAACAAAGTGGTATATAAGAACATAGCGCAACATAGTGATATGTAAGAAAACAGTGTAACAAAGTGGTATATAAGAAAACAGTGTAACAAATTGGTATGTAAGAACACAGTGTAACAAAGTGGTATGTAAGAACGCAGTGTAACAAAATATGTAACAGCACAGCGTATCATAGATAACTTAGCGCTTAATGAGTTATTTGGAAAGAAAATCAAATCGCTGATGGTAGTTAAATTTTCGTAAGACTGATCACAGGTTTGTCAGAGAAGTAAGGGTTATAACGAGATCGGTGACTGGTTATTGATAAAACAGCTGACGGTAATAATCAAAGGAGTTTTGAAAGATGAAACAAAATGTGCTTTTGCAGAGCATATTTCTTAAAGATGTATAAACTTACGTCAATGACTCATCATTTCAAATCACTGAAACACTTTCGACGTAGATACACATTTCCTCCTTTTTTTTTTCCCCCCCCTATCTAGAAATTGTTAGAAAATATGTAAAAAATGTATATGTCATCATTATGATTAAAGTTTATTGTATAATGTATTGCTCAAGAGAGCAAGGGAGGGTAGGGTGTTCTCGCACGTCTACCCCACGACCCCCCCCACCTCATCCCAACGCTGCGACCCCTATATAAACTACGAGTGGGCAGTCTACTGTATATTTATATACATATCAAAACAATTTATATATAGTTTTTCTTATGTTAGTTGAGACGGCACGGACAACTGAGGCCCTGATCAAGGCCATGTCGTGAATGTTATATATACACAAATATATACCCATATACATACCTAGCCTAAGGCAGGTACCCATTCTGTCACCCAACTTTATATAAGGTGGATGAACAGCTGGGTTGACCGTGGATCGACTGCCCTATCCTGGATCTGACCCTATGCGCTCGACCCTGGGTGGCCCATGAATGCGTCACGGTCAGGAACGCAAACCATTCCATCGTGGAATCACGAGTTTTTCCACAGGCAAACAGCTGTACGTACGTGTTATATAAGAAAGATTTTTAAAAAATCAGATATCAAAACAAAATTCGAAAGGTGACGCCTTTGTAATGATCTCATATTCATTAATGATCTTAGGTGAGGCTGTTTAAGCATATGGCACATCCACCTCTCCACCTAACCAGGTATGTGGAGTTCCTCAGCATGTGGAGGCCCACAGCATGTGGCACTCTCTGCATGTTTGAACCTCCAGCATGTGGAGGCCCTAGCATGTATGTAGTGGCCCGAGGGAAGGGCTCGAGTTTAGACATGTCAGTGATGAATCATAACGGTAGTGCACACTGTACGATACATTGTGTGGTACAGGCAAGGTTTGTAATGTACGTACAACGTATGGTTAAGGGGATTTTGGCGTCGTGACAATGTAGGAGACGAGGAGGGCACTACAGTAGTGAGATGATGGCTTGGTTAACTAGCCTCTCTCTCTCTCTCTCTCTCTCTCTCTCTCTCTCTCTCTCTCTCTCTCTCTCTCTCTCTCTCTCTCTCTCTCTCTCTCTTATTCTCTCTCTAAGACAAAACCATCATGGAAGTATAAGGCTTGCCCGTTCGAAGGTTTAAAAATGTACAGGCTATTCAGGATCAGTGAAGGTTGGAGGAAAAAATAGAGATTTTTATAAACGGTTAGAGAGATGGAGATGCGTGAAGCAACACACAAGATGTAGTGAAAACCAGAATTAGAACTTTGGTGAGACGAGTTAAATTGATGTCACAAATTCCAAGCAAAGATGAAAAGTCGAAGACAGAGGAAATGTTGAATGAGAGAGCGCTACAAGCTACACACATGTCAAGTGCAGTTTCTAGGACGAAATAAACGAAGAGAATTGGGATAAGTTATGAAAACAATTTAGAATGAACGATAATCATTACCTTAAATATGGGATTTTGTAAGCAGGATCGGCTGTAGAGAACAGCTTTCAAAACTATTTAACACCAAGTTCCCGTTCCTCAGTCTCTTCGCCTCACACAGCACAAGATCAGGAGTTTAAGTCCCAAGTTTTTGGTTGGAAAGATGTCAGTTACAGAGCAGTACTCACAAGCAGGCTGCCCTTTCCCATTTGAGAGGGAGGAGGAGTCTATTATCTACTCCATCTCTATCTCACCATCTGAGATGTCCGTCACGAGTGTGTGCGTGTCACCAAGAACAGGGCTGGATCGAGAGACTGGCACAGAAACACAATCTGACTCCAGGAGCAGGAGCGGGAGGAGACTACTGTAGGGGAAAGGAGGAGCATGAGACCCATGGTTGTGCTGAAGAGAGAGAGGCAGACGATGCTGAAGTCCTGTGGTACTGCGGCAGGTGGGTGGGCAAAGTCGGAGACCCACGGAACTGCTGCCGGAGGAAGGTGGCGTCAGTTTCATTGTGCAGCTTCAGATAAAGAGGAGAGGCTGCTGGAGTCCTGTGGTGCTACTGTAAATAAGCAGCCGAAGTCCAGAGTTCCTTGCTGTTACTGGAGTCGCGTCATCATCCATTAACATTTTGAGCAATCAAACGTGCTGGGGGAAGGTTTGTGGCGACTGCCGCCGTGTATAAGACCAAACTGTTGTGCATCCGACACCCGCGTTAAGGCAAAGATTGAGTTTGGAGCAATGCACAGGGTAGATGGGTACACCTACCTTACATCTCTATTTCTATTTCGAAATTCCAACCAGTGCCTAAAATTTTGATTTTCCTTATTTCATTTCACTTTGCTAAGATTATCATCAATATTAAGCTTCATTTTGCTGAAAACAATCTCCAGGTCTTGCCTTTGTGCAGTGTGTATTTTTCTTCCTAACACGTACGCTATTTTTCCCTTTGAACTCATCTTTTATGCGACTAGCCAAACAATTAGTTCTTCCTTATTGTCTTCTATCGCGGTTGACCTACACATATTTAGTTTATGCTTCATTCAAAAGCTATAAGCATTTTAAAAGTACTCATCACTAAAGGTGTTGAGCATAATTCATATATTTCCAGCCTTTCACTTGCTTTTCCTTCAACTCTTATCCGTTGAACATGTAGAGATTGAAATCATAGTTGTCGTGAAGAAACTAGTAGAAAGCTACATATCACTTGATATCTATCAATACTACTGAGACATCAATCACCGGAATTCTAAGTTATTTGTTTGTGGTAGATTGTAGACAGCCCCAGACCAGGGAAGTATATTACCTGTACTCTCCGCCTGGGTATCAGGAGGGTTAGTGAGCCAGCACTCCAATGGTTGTCAAGCTGCACTGCTCTGACCCAGGAAGCAAGCAGTTTTTTCCATTCTGCCTCAATCACACATGGACCTCAGGCATCTGTCTACAAACATGCAGTGTCTCCTTGTCACACACAACACTTGACAACACTTAACTCGCACAACTCATTCTAACTAGATTTTCCTGAGGAAAGCACTCTGCGTGTTAGTCTTGCATTTTGGCAAATGGTAGGGGCAATAGACAGTAGTAGGTAGGAGCATCAGTTAGAAGTAGCAGGTGGGAACAATAGGTAGAAGTAGTAGGCAGGAACATTAGGCAGGGCTATGAGACTGCAGTTGGTGGTAACGTTAGGTAGAATTAGTAGGTAGAAATATTAGACAGTAGTGGGTAGGGAACATCAAGCAGGAGATTAGGTAAATGTAGTAAGTTGGAAAATAAGTAGTAGTTGGTTGGAAATTTAGATAGAAGTCGTAGGTGGGAACATTAGGTAGTAATAGTTAGTAGGAACATTAGGTAGAAGTAGTTGGTAGGAACACTAGGTAGGAGCCTCTCGAAACTACACTATAGTTGCCCTCTACCAATGGTCTATTAAGAAGCAGCACTGGAGTTGACTAGTCGTAGAGTTCCTTTCGCTGTGGACACCCCCTTGTGGGAGTTCCCATAGATAGATCAAATAGATTTGGTCTTAAAATGCTTGGTATGCAGAAAAGGCTAAATGACCTCTCAATTACTGTAACTCAAGACTCCTTCACCTATCGATCAGCTCCCCTAGAAAGGAAGAATAGGCTTAGTAAAGAAGGATTTCAACTGTTAAACTTTCAAGCAGTTTCATTTCACTTCACTAAGATGCCCTACCATACAGCTTCAAGCAGAGTACTTTGAACTTATCAGGGAACAGAGTGTAGAAACCTGTCTGACAAACATGCAGCAAGGGACACGTGTTCCATATAACTTCAGTTCACATCAGGGATCAGTGGGTTCAAGGGCCTCCCTCATGTAACTACTCTGTTAAGGTCAATTCAGACTAAATTGCCAGCAACACATACTGCTGTCACTACAGAGGAGTTATATAGTTCTGAACAAAAATGCAATTAAGTCAATCCCTTTTCCATCTCTGATCCCAATTCCTTTATATCGATTTTCAACTTTTTCATGACACTCCTTTCTTAGGTCCAAGGCTTCCTTTTGTTACATCATGCATTTAAGAAAAAGTTATTAATGTGTAGTACCTACATCATTATACATAAAAAGGTAATAAAGTTTTTCTTAAAGACCCAGAATTTAATTTAAAAAGTTGGTAGATCCCCATTTTTGTCGTAATAGATGCAAGTGCTTACCATCTTGCTCACCAAGACCCAAGAGTTTACAATTTAGCATCCTAAAAATTTGGAATTGATCATGAGAGGCAGGTGTTTTGGGAGCAGCTGAGTGAGTGTGCTAGTAGTTTTGATGCACACGACCGGGTTATAATGATGGGTGGGTGTTTTGAATGCAAAAGTGAGTAATGTGGCAGTCAAGGGAATAATTGGTGTACATGGGGTGTTAAGTGTTGTAAATGGAAATGGTGAAGAGCTTGTAGATTTATATGCTGAAAAAGGACTGGTGATTGGGAATACCTGGTTTAAAAAGATATACATAAGTATACATATGTAAGTAGGATAGATGGCCAGCGAGCATTATTGGATTACGTGTTAATTGATAGGCGCGCGAGAGAGACTTTTGGATGTTAATGTGCTGAGAGGTGCAACTGGAGGGATGTCTGATCATTATCTTGTGGAGGCGAAGGTGAAGATTTGTAGAGGTTTTCAGAAAAGAAGAGAGAATGATGGGGTGAAGAGAGTGGTGAGAGTAAGTGAGCTTGGGAAGATAAGATACTTTATTCGTCAAATTGTTATACAAAATGTAATACAAAATGAAATTCGTTTTGGCTCTAGAGCTCCTTAGTAGTTGCAAAAAAAAAAAAAAAAAGAAAAAAAAAAACAGGAGAGACTGAGTACAGAATGGAAAAAGGTGAGAACAAGCATCTGGGGTAAACCATGGAAAGTTTTGTAGGGCTTGGATGTAGAAAGGGGGCTGTGGTTTCGGTGCATTATACATGACAGCTAGAGACTGAGTGTGAACGAGTGGCTTTTGTTGTCTTTTCCTAGTGCTACCTCGCGCACATGCAGGGGGAGGGAGTTGTCATTTCTGTGTGGCGGGGTGGCAACGGGAATGAATAAGGGCAGACAGTATGAATTATATACATGTGTATATATGTATATGTCTGTGTGTGTATATATATGTATACATCGAGATGTATAGGTATGTATATGTGCTGTGTGGTGTGTATGTATATACGTGTGTATGTGGGTGGGATGGGCCATTCTTTCGTCTGTTTCCTTGCGCTACCTCGCTATCGCGGGAGAGTGACAAAGTATAATAAAATTAATAAAATAATTATATTCAACACAAACTTTGTCATTCAGGTTACAGAGCACATTGGCTTTGCAATTACGCTTAGGAGTTGTATCCTTCCTTACTCTACTTGGCTATATTTTCTCCTTAATTCAATGTAACAACAGTTCATGTTATGGATAGTTCCTGGTGAATGTTACCATTTCATGCCACTTCATAAGAAACATTTCATCTCGCTTTACATTTCTCCCATCACTAGAATGTATCATGTGCATCCAACGTCACAGCCCATTAATATAAACTTTTTTTTTTTAATGTAGCAATTAAGAATCACCAGTGGTAATTTGTCAGGCAAAGAATGAGTAACTCTCACCCATCCATTCTTAAACATTCCTCCATTATGCATATTCAAATATAATTTGTTTATTAATATCTGAAGTACATTTAAAAAAAATCCTATTCACTTCCTCTAAACATGTCTTCAGTTACCTTTGTCCTTAAACCTTCATCCAAACCAATATATATCTGAAACAATGTCCAAGTCTGCTATTTGTGTATTGCAGTTAAGCAATTTCAGCCGGGTTCCATCCATTTAGTTCTCTACTGTATACACCAACCCATACCTAAGAAAACTGTGGCTAACACTCACTCACTTCAAAAAGTACTCCATCATGAGGCTTTCACACAAATACTTCTCATTTACCAATGCTCTCAAGCACCATATTCAGTTATGGGAGCCTAAGCAGATTTCTCATCCAACAAGTTATAACAACTCTCCACTCGATTGCATTACTTCTCCCCATTTCAATACCAGGTTAGACAGCAAACTTTAAAACCCTCAGTCATACTGGCTATTACATACATAATCTATTCCCTACATTACTTCAGTGTTCTGTGTCAGTTATCCACATCCCTCCAATCTAACCTTAAATCTTGACATAATCCATTATGTTTTTAAGTATAATGCAGTGTCTGAATTGGTACATCAAGAACCCTTGCCCAACAGCTCCATTGTTGCTATATATCATTCTTGTTAACAGCAAAGAATAGTACAATTAACTTTTTGTATATGACAGACCATATGCTTACTTCATAGTTGTGTCAGGAAATTGCTATAATTCCTGCTACTAATTTCATTATTCATACTTTAACTATTAACATGAAAAGGGAATATCTCCACACTCTCCTGCTATCAAAATACATGTAACTACTTTCCCCCATTATGAATTTCTGAACACACACAGTTCAAAAGTTATGAATGCTGCGAGTCTACTGGACAATAACATCAAAACATTTTAGATACCACTGGATAAATACGAAAACACTTTAGGAGTCGGTAGGTTTTATTAGATTTAAAAACGATTTATCAAGAAATATAATTTGTTGCACAGTTGAGGATAAAGTCAGAGAGAAGAACAAACAATATGTCTACAGAGACTAAACTCGGAATCAGAAGGACTTAACACTTTGAATTCAATCAGAAACAGATCAATCAGATAGGAAACAAAAACTTCCATGTTCTCTTGCATTAGTTACATTGTTTCGTAAGGTGTAGTACCAAGTCTATCACATTGTTAAGTCCATGATGGCATTTACTATATCATTATTGTTCTTCTTAAGAGCTCTAACAGCCTTTACTCTGGAAACATTGGCTTGTGAAACGACAAGTTCTATATCCTTTTCTTCCAATCCAGTCTCGTCCACCTCCTCGTCATCCTCTTCTTCATCCTCCTGTATAGCGGCAGGTACCTGAAAAGTTGCAAAAGCAAATTGAATTTCTCTAAATAATATTCTTAACATGACCTTATCAACTAAAGATACTGAAGACTTAACTGTCCTGCATACACCTTACACTAACACATACACATCACCACTACACTCCTCAACCTATGGTCCTTTACCATACATACAACTAGCTTCCCGAATGCCATAGTGGTTCCACACAAAGGGATCCTGATGTGGGAAAGTAATTCCATAAACTTAACTAAAACTAAAGAACAATTGTCTCATACATATAAAAACTATAAACAAAAAAGTCATCAAAAGAGAAACAATGATCTATTTTCACTAAATATACATATTTCCAGAACTAGGACAATACTGTACCCAAGCAACAAGCTTAAATGTGACATATGGAGGTAAAATAATTTCTTATTGTATTCAACATAACGTGTCAGTTCAGTCTACTGCATTATCCTGGTAATAAACAGCTCTGTACAGTATCATACATCATTACACCTCGCTCAACAGGATTTTTCCAGTCTCAGTAATGAAAGCTGCACAGTATTACTCTGTCAAAAATAGTTTCTCAAAAGGTGATGCCCAATCCTTTTACACATCTCTTGCATATACTCCCTCAGGATAAAGTTTGTCTTCCTTTTGGTTTTTCCCAACACCATTATCTGTTCACTGGTACAATCATCAAGCTCATCATGCAAACATATTTAGAACATCTCATCGATCACAACTATTTTTAATTAATGTAAATTACTATGAATTTCCTTTCCATAACCAGTTGCAATATACAAAAAAAAAATTCCATAACAAAATGTTGACCATTGGATGGCTGTATATAACTTACACTCTTCCTTTCTTTTGTCAACCTTCTCAACAAAACAGCAACTTACAGTTGTGTGGGCAGCAGTGTCTGCAGCTGGGTTTACAGTTGGCTCCTTGAACTTCTCAGCAGCAGCCATCTGGGCCTGCTGACTCATGTCCTCAATCTGGAATAAAAAAGCACACAGAGTACTTAAGTGACGAGTAATATAGGCTCAGGTAGAGAGGCACTGACCAAAAAAGTACATCAGAGTTAGCCACCAACACAGTGGCTATTAATTTCCCCTCCTTGGCCGTTACTATCTTTTCTTTCTGATTCAAATACATGTTTGTTGACAGAACTCAATTTACAAATTTTCTCTGCATCTCTCAAACAACATCTAACACATAATTTGCAGATATCAATATGTACATTTCTTAGCTAGGATACTGTATTCTTCCATTACATCATCAACACCACTGGCCTCTAACCTGATTCGTAACAACACAATTTCTTCACTAAACCCTGGTGAACTCTTCACTATGTTTCTGGTGAAAAGGGCTGATTCTTGGAAATAAAAACATACTCTAATACCCTGCTTAGTACCCCACTTAGGGCACAGTATCATCTAAGAGCTCTTTCTTGCATCTTGGAGCTCTAGTTTTAATTGGAAAAATAATGAAAACCTATAAAAGATATCAAAAGTCACAAGTCTGATCACTCACAAGACAAGAGCAGCTCTCCTTGTTTATAACACTTGGCTAATCACAGCCATACACACATATGCTTACATCCCATTGGCATTGAGTGCTTTCCTCTGTCAGTACAGTAAAAATTGTGCAGCACACACAGTGCAGACATTCTTGCCAATCTGCCAGTCTTTCTGTCATTATGACTATTTTGAAGCATCATTTCTGAAAGATGGCCTGCAAGTTCTAGGGGTGCTATTACATCAAAAGGAATGCGTTGTTACTCATTACCTTACATTTAATTCTGTGAGTAGACATTTGCTGTGCAATGGCTACAGGCATTTCTGTGGCCAATATCACAAAAAAAAAAAAAAAAAAAAATCACCTACCACAGTTCCCCTCACCAACACATCCATCACCACCAAAATCACGATTTCGGCAATGCTAAGATGGATAAACTTCTGCCACAGCAGAACCATATGCTATTCCCTGCCTCCTGCCTCCCACAATCCACCGCATCTCACCAACACAGTGCCTCTCTCACTCATTCTAAGATAATCGTTGCCATTCATCAAACAACTGTCATTCAAGATACAATACTGCACACTTTTATTTGTTGCTCAGTAATCAGAAAATTTATGTTACTATAATAATCTTCTCACATGAATCAGCCACCAGCGCTGTATCATCAGCGAACAACAACTGACTCACTTCCCAAGCTCTCTCATCCACAACAGACTTCATACTTGCCCCTCCTTCCAAAACTCTTGCATTCACCTCCCTAAGAACCCCATCCATAAACAAATTAAACAACCATGGAGACATCACACACCCCTGCCGCAAACCTGCATTCACTGAGAACCAATCACTTTCCTCTCTTCCTACACGTACACATGCCTTACATCCTCGATAAAAACTTTTCACTGCTTCCAACAACTTGCCTCCCACACCATATATTCTTAATACCTTCCACAGAAGCTGGTGACTGAGTTTGGTAAAGTGTGTGAAAGAAGAAAGTTAAGAGTAAATGTGAATAAAAGCAAGGTTATTAGGTACAGTAGGGTTGAGGGTCAAGTCAATTGGGAGGTAAGTTTGAATGGAGAAAAACTGGAGGAAGTAAAGTGTTTTAGATATCTGGGAGTGGATCTGGCAGCGGATGGAACCATGGAAGCGGAAGTGGATCATAGGGTGGGGGAGGGGGCGAAAATCCTGGGAGCCTTGAAGAATGTTTGGAAGTCAAGAACATTATCTCGGAAAGCAAAAATGGGTATGTTTGAAGGAATAGTGGTTCCAACAATGTTGTATGGTTGTGAGGCGTGGGCTATGGATAGAGTTGTGCGCAGGAGGATGGATGTGCTGGAAATGAGATGTTTGAGGACAATGTGTGGTGTGAGGTGGTTTGATCGAGTAAGTAACGTAAGGGTAAGAGAGATGTGTGGAAATAAAATGAGCGTGGTTGAGAGAGCAGAAGAGGGTGTTTTGAAATGGTTTGGGCACATGGAGAGAATGAGTGAGGAAAGACTGACCAAGAGGATATATGTGTCGGAGGTGGAGGGAACGAGGAGAAGTGGGAGACCAAATTGGAGGTGGAAAGATGGAGTGAAAAAGATTTTGTGTGACTGGGGCCTGAACATGCAGGAGGGTGAAAGGAGGGCAAGGAATAGAGTGAATTGGATCGATGTGGTATACCGGGGTTGACGTGCTGTCAGTGGATTGAATTAGGGCATGTGAAGCGTCTGGGGTAAACCATGGAAAGCTGTGTAGGTATGTATATTTGCGTGTGTGGACGTATGTATATACATGTGTATAGGGGTGGGTTGGGCCATTTCTTTCGTCTGTTTCCTTGCGCTACCTCGCAAATGCGGGAGACAGCGGCAAAAAAAAAAAAAAAAAAAAAAAAAAAATTAAATTCAGTTTTTTCAAAAAACATGCAACATATTTCACTGCAACTAAAGGTCTTTCTACTATAATTTACTCCCTTCCCTAATCAAGTAAAACAGCATCAGAAACAAATGAAAAATGGCCATATTTCTACAAATCGACTGTCTAGATGTAATACATTGTGCATCAAATCCATAGCCTGCCATTCAGTTAAACTAAATAGGCTATTCTACAGTAACTTTGATTCATATAACCTGGTTCACCCCTCAGACAATACACTCCCCATACACCTCTGATACATTTCATTCTATTTAATGCCTGCATCTTGCCCTCCTGAAAGTTCAGACCCAGATACCCCAAAGCATCCTTTACTGTACCCTTTAATCTTCTCAATCTTTCCCTTCCCACTGCTCCCTCCACTTCTGACAACACATATTCTCTTTTAGTTAAACTTTTTTTCTCATCTCCATTTCCCCAAAAACTCTTCAGCACACATAGATCAGCCATCTACATCACCCTGCCCTTATTACCATACCTTGTTCTAACACTTATTCCTTACACAACAGATACACCTCAGACCACATATTTCCAACAGCCTGAGCCCAACCCAGACTGTGGGAGCAAAAGCCCAGGCATTTAATTTCCAACATATCCATCTCTTCCTTATCCTTAATATTCACCACCCACCCATATCTGTACAACACAGCATGACTACTACACCTTCAAATACTCTCATTTTTTGCCCTCACGAACAATTAACTTTCCTATAAACTCCTTAATGCACCAAGGACCTTTCCTCCTTCTTCCATCCAATTATTCAATTCAGCCCTCACAGTGCAAGGTGCTGCCACATCCACTCCCATTTACCCTAAACACTCCACTTCCTTCAGATTATCCAATTTGAACTTACACTCAAACTATCTTGCCTTATCCCCCATGCTGCTTATTACCTTATTTCTATTCAATTCATCTCTCTGTTTTTCCTTTTTACAAACTTACAAACTCTGCAACTAACATCAGTGTATTCCCTCTAGAAAATGCTTCTTCCCAAATCCTCAGTATACCCTAGACCTACTCTTTACTCCAGGATCCTTGCATTCCTCATAACCCTATCCATAAAGAAATTTAACAACCATGGTGATATTACAAATCCTTGACACAGACCCACCTTAAGAAATATTCACCCTCCTCCCTTGCTACTTGCCCACATGCCTTGCTGGTAAACATACCAGGATGTTCCTGTATGGTAGAGATGACCATGCAACTCAATGCCCTAATCAAGACCATCCCATTAACACTATCTATAAAAAAAACCTTAAGCCAGCTGGCTTAACTGCAGACCAGCTGCTGCAACCAGTATTCGAACCTCTACCCCTAGCAGCCCATAAATCCATCATTGTCAACAACTCTGCTACACCAAAGAGTTTTCCTTTAGTTCTCCTTAACTTGCAAAAGTCAAGCAAAAACTATATGATCACTATCATCACCAATAAGTTCCTCTAATATCAGTTTTCAAATACTGAGGTGATTATATAATATGTAAGATGAATTAACTCAGATGCTTAAATGAGAAATCATTCAACAATTTATGTAAAGCACAAGTCCACATTTCTCAAAACTTATCAAAAGTTTACATATATCTTCTTTTCTAGAATATTCCAAAACAAATATGCAAACATTATGCATAAGACAAAGGGTTTTGTAATGACATGTTAACATGAAATTACACCTTACCTTTGCTTCGCCAAAAACAATATATGTATCTGATGCAGGATTTTTAAATACATCTGGCTTGTTTATGACAAAAAGGATATTCTTGCTTTTGCGAATGGTAACACGATTCACACCAGGGACTTGTTTTAATCCCAACTTGGACATGAGCTTGCGAGCCTTCTTCTCTGATCGACTTTGCTTGGCTGCCTTTGCAGATTCTGTCACAGATGGTGCTGATGCAGAGCCACTCTGTTCCAGTTCTGGCAGAGATTCCTATAATGGACAAAAGATATATGTAAAACAAACATTCTCAGCATGACATACATTATAAACATAGCATCTGCATAAAAGGATAGGGTTCTGTTCACTTCCAACAGTCCCCTGGATGATGGAGGCTTTGCTTAAAAGAGTTTAATCCCATAAAGAGACTCTGATCAGAGAAAAACATAAATCATACTGTGGTCTTAAAGTATTGCATTAACAGAGATGTAAACAATTTGTAAACCATCAAGCATGGAATAATATTAAGACTGTGGAATCATTAAGCTTAATTAATTGGAGCTGTCTCTTGCTGTCCGCAAACATCCTCAACCGTAACTCCTGGCATGCCGGACATTTTGATGCTCACTGACGACCTCGACCACGGACTTTGCCGGTAGATATAGGTTATTCCATGTCATTTCCATTACTTATTTTCTCTTCCTGTAATGCAACATCTTACGTAGGATTCAGAGACGGATTATCAACAGTGAACCCATATTTGTTATGACTAACGTAGGATTCAGAGAGGGATTATCAACAATAAACCCATATTTGTTATGACTAGCAATGTTTCTAGGTCACACCGTCACGCTCTCCTGCCTAACTCAACACAAGGCACAGCGAGCGAGAACCTTACTGCTTCATGTGGTTCCCTTTGCCGCTGGGTCACCCATGGTGTACTGCCCTCATGAAACAAAAGCTTCACCCATGACACAGCAGGTTTTTTTAAAGCCTAGGAGCCCATCAGCCTTAATAAAGTACCACAATAGGCTTGGATATATATATATATATATATATATATATATATATATATATATATATATATCCCTGGGGATAGGGGAGAAAGAATACTTCCCACGTATTCCCTGCGTGTCGTAGAAGGCGACTAAAAGGGAAGGGAGCGGGGGGCTGGAAATCCTCCCCTCTCATTTTTTTATTTTAATTTTCCAAAAGAAGGAACAGAGAAGGGGGCCAGGTGAGGGTATTCCCTCAAAGGCCCAGTCCTCTGTTCTTAACGCTACCTCGCTATCGCGGGAAATGGCGAATAGTATGAAAAAAAAAAAAAAAAAAAAAAAAAATTTTCTTAGTACTTTTTGAGCATGCATACAAAGACATATGCATGTTACTTTTTCTTCTCTACCTGTCTAAGTTTTGAAACTATAGTTCCGCATATAAACAACTAGCAGTCCAATGATGCATTTACAAGGGCTCCGCGCTTACCAATTCCCTTTTCTTGCAGTTTTGTTTTTAAATGGTCGAGAAACAAAGAATCAATAAATGCAGCAAAATAACTTCAAACTGTAAAAATAAAAATGCACTGCTTTCAGAAAATGCATGCAAATGCAGCTAACAAATATGGAACTAAAAATATATTGTCAATGACTACATTATAATATTTTGTAAATACCCTGGCGGTACAATGAGCTAGCACTTCAGTGGCTGTCAAGCTGCACTCCATCAATCCAGGTAGCTGTCTTTTCTTTCTACCTCACCCAAATAAGGACTGCTGGCATTTTGTTCACAAATATAAAATCTTTCCTTGTCACACATAACACTTAACACTACTGCATTGAGCACCATGTGCTTACCCTGCCTTTAGGCAAAGTGGTAAGAGCAATGACAGAAGTAGGTATCATCATTGGGCAAAAGCATTAGGTAGAACTAAAGGGCAAGAGCATTAGGTGGAGCATTAGGTAGTAGTTGATTGAAACATTATGTAAAAGTAGTCAGCAAGAACATCAGGTGGGAGCCTCTAGAAACAATGCACTGGAGTTGCCCTCTGCCAATGGCCTATTAAGGGCGAGGAACTAAAGGCTAAAACTACCAGTGGACTGACCAGTAACAGAGACTCTTTTATTGTGGCCACCCCTTTAAAGGAGTTCCTAGAGTGAACAGGGATCAGAGATATAGATAGACATCATTCATTTTTCATACAAGAAGCAGAATATGTGACACAAACTAATCAAAATGTAAAATCAGGCATACCATCAGAGCAGACGAGTGTCTATAGTTTCTCTTTGTACCAAATTTTATCTCCTCATTCATCACTCAAAGGGCAGTGACCAATGCAAAAATTTTATCTCCTCATTCATCATTCAAAGGATGGTGACCAATGCAACAAGCTTTTAATAAGTGACGGGGAGAAAATCTTAAAAGAAAAAATAATGCAAGAGCCAATGGCAACAGAATTCTCTTTAGAAATAAAAACCATAACCAAAGCTCCGAATCCTCTCCACTCCTTCCAAGGACCACACTACATGATGTGAAAGACTGGCAAAACCATCCTAAATTTAAGCATCCATTCAAGCCACCAAGGAAGTCACAAAGTTTCTACAAGGGTTCATCATCTAAAATTTACATCAGTTCCTGAGGAAGTGCCTGGGAAACTGTACCAAAGCAGGAAAACTTTTGACAACCCAGAAATAATTTGGCTTGCAGCCTTAACAAATTATGCATAGCCTGCAAAAAAAGCTTTCACCCGAGATCGTCCACTTACGTCTCCACATGAAGGTCTACAACCTTAAGGGGGAACGTGGAACAAAGTGTCAAAAAAAAAAACCTTTGACACAATAAGCACTTCTTGGGGCATGCAATGGAGGAAGTGCAGTTGCGATGTCAACATGTCATCAGCTAAAAGCTAACGCCACAATCTGACACATAAATATATTTATCTTCTTTATTAACCTTTCCTCACTCATTCTCTCCCCATGTCCAAATAACCTCACTCATTCCCTATGTCCAAACCACTTCAGCACACCCTTTTCAGCACTCTTATAACTTTCATAACTACACCTCTCTCTTACGACCTATGTGACATGATCATCCATACATACGACTGGGGAAAAAATATAAATGAAAAAACATATGTAAATATAAAAATTACATTTGGTCATATGTCCACCAATGCTAACAGCTGTTTGCGTACAAAAGTGAATGTCGGATGATATCCAGGCATTGTGTACATCAAACCATCTCTCTCAGTTCTCGCTCTCAATTACCATTCAGTAAGCACATGTTATTCAAGCAAATATAATGAATTTTTGTGCTGGATTAAACCATTTTTATATCACATGCTGATAGGATCAGGCAAGAAGCCAAGAAGATACTTGATCTGGAATTGAAAATGAAGGTAATCACCCGATATGAAGGAGGAAAAAGTTAATGTAATTGCACATGATCTACAGTTGTCCCATTCAATGGTCTCCATAATCTTGAAGAGCAAAAAAAAAACATGAAACAGTGAAAGGTTCAGCAATTATGAGGTCTACAATGATAACAAAGCAACAAAAAAAGCTGCTGTGGATGGAAGATCAAATTCAAAAACATACCAGTAAGTTTGCTAATAACTCAGGCAAAGGATAGAAATCTTTTAGAAACTCTGAAGGAGTGAGCAGAACAGGATCACATAAAGACCTTCACAGCAAGTCATGGTTGGTTCAATACTTAAAAGAAGATATAGCTTGCACAGTGTTTGAGTCACAGATGAAGCAGCAAGTGGTGACAAAGGAGCTGCTGAAAAGTTCATAGAAAGTATGGACGAATCAATCCATGAACTTAAGAATCTTAAATAAAAGGTAAAAACAAACTACAGAATCACACAATAAAGCTGGTTTATAAAAAATGAGATAATTATCATAGAAATTGAGTGGAACGAAAGAATGCTGTACAGGTATATGATTTCTACATGCCATGCTGACATACGCTGGACTTGCATCCATTTTGAAATCCTGACTGGTCAGCCAGAAAGGAACTCGGACATATGTCAGGGAGCATCTGTATAAATACATATTTTCAAACACATGCTTCTTTTAAATACTAAAATACAAGTCACTAAAATTGCATGATAAGCTTACCTCCGATGCATCAGAATCGGACTCCAATCCACCATCTGCCTCCTCTGCAGCTTCAGCAGCAGGGTGGGTCTTCTCAATTTCTGTGAGCTCTGGCATTTTAATGGAAATTTGGCTGTCTGTTATAGACCTGAAAAACAATCATACCAAATTAGTACACATACTAAATAATGGACAACTTTAGCACACATGATAAAAATTCCAGAAGGAAAATAATCCATACACAACCTACAATATATAGCAGATGAAAACAAAGTCTCAGATGCCTAATGTGAGAAGGGATGGAAAAGCTTGCACTAAGATGGGACTATAGAGTATATACTCACTGAAAATTAAGAAATTTAAAAAGTTAATTATTCAAAACAAGCTATACCTTATATATTTGACAAAAAATACAAAAATATTGTATAATGGAAAGGAGACCCAAATGGGAGGCTGCTTAACAAGTTAAGCAAATAAAAGCAGACATTGTACTGAAATTTAAAAGAAAATTAGCATCAGCATCTTTAAAGCTCTCATAAAAGTTCTTGATAACACCCTAAATCACATTCCAGAATCAGTCACACAACTAAAGTTTACAAAATACCCTATGAATATCAAATCTCATTAAAAAGGTGGCAGTGAGAATAACAATACCAAATACATAAGGGAAGTGAAGTTGTCCCATCTAAACTGAAGACACAAGGACAATGTGCAGTGTTTGTGTGGTAAGCACATTTAACTGAAATCTTTAAAAGGGGTGATTACTGAAAGCAAAAATCCTCTTTTTCCAATCACTGTATGATGAGTTACACCAGGGTTGGCAAAACTTATTGAAGAGCAACATATGATTTTCTTCAGATGTTCAAGGGCTTCGAGACATGAACCAACTTTACACAATTTTTTATTAGTCACATACACATTACATAATATGCATGCGAATTTTACTAAAAGCCACATATATGCTAAACAAACTGATTCATTTTTGTATTGTTTGTGGTTGAGAAATTGTTTAAACTCTAAATCAGGAAGAGCATAGACTACAGATATATCAATTCATTCATAAACCTTATGGACATAACTCATTAAGTATATTCAGAGAGAGAGGGGGGGGGGGGGGGAAGAGGCATGTTTAACAGAAAAATTCAACATATATATATTTGAAGAACAAATAGAGAAACGGGCCAAGTCTATTAATTTGTCTTTAGAATTCAATCAAAAATAGGCAACTATCAATGACCATATCAACCACAACTAGGTTTACAAGGGAAGGAGGATGTCAACTTATGTAAGCCATCAAACCTCACTCATAAATTATCGGGCAGTCCAATAAATTATCACTAATCTTCAAGCTTGTCTTTTCTTTCATGGGTGAAGTTTTTGAAGTGTTAAATTAGGTTAATTTGGCTATGTTTTGTATTAATTCTACACATACATACTTCGCAATAATTACATACATTCTGAAGCATTAGACTTACCATGTTAACAAATTCAAGAAGTCAACTTGATGGCAAATGACACTTGTTGCATTTCACCGATCACACAGAAATCCTCTTGGATATTGCATTCAGAAAATTGATTTGCTCAGAGACCTCCCAATACTGTAAACAACCACCATCAACTCTTCACCAAATAACACTATAGCCACTTTAAAAAAAATGATAACTGATAATAATGATGTATGCCGGCAAATTGAGATAATCAAGAAAAATTACGTCTGACCCACAGTATACGATCCACTACCGTAGACTTGAACAAAGCAACACCTTATCCATGTGTGTGTGTTTCAAGAAATATTTAACTCGGTTACACAAATATCATTTACATCAATAATGAGTGTTCGGCACCCCCGAATTACAGACTTAAATTTTGACATCTAGAAGGAACCACTGATTCACTTACTATATCGCCGACTAGTCGGCATAATAACTACTTCGTAAAATTTTTCCCTCAATCAAATTTTTTATTTCCATCAAAGCATCCAGGTCACTTCGACTGAACATTACTGAAATGATATGTCGAATCATACTTCAAAATTTATTAATAAACTATCAACTCACGAAATTGCTTAATTACCAGTATTCAACGACTTTAGTATTAACTTATATACCGCACTGTCTTTCTTAAAATATATATGCAACACATAAATAACACCTTTTATGTATTGTGAACTTCTAAATTGCTTAAGATACCAAATTGCTTAAGATATAAGGAAATTTTCACAGTATTTGAGTGCGGAGCCAAACATAGACATGGCTCATGTATACCTAAAGCGTGTGAAAAGTAAAGCCCATATCAATCATGACTTAATGCTGCATTAACATATCAAAAAACGTGTAAATTCTCAATTCCAAGTGGAACTAAATAAGCACGTTACAAGCCATAAAAGCCACACTTGTTTGCAGGAAACAAACATACGCCGTTCCGATACGTCAGGACAGACCTCGTCCCGCCATATTTCATCGTCATTCATCGAGGTAATCGTCTGTTAATATAAATTTCATATCCTTTATTCTCATACGAAAATTGTCGCTCTAAACTTTCTTAACAGATTCAATGGCAGCCAGTCGCTGTCATGGAAGAAAACAAGGAGAAATTTACACTAACCTACTGTAGACTCCAAATACGTGTCCGAAAAGGAACTTTGGTGGTGGTGCACAAACAGTGTTGCCAACGCCATCAAATGAAAACCGCTAGAAATCTATGTTATCGGCTAAGTCGCTAAAGTCATAGACATATTTCATTGAGAAGAAAAATCCAAAACAAACCAGACAAGAACATTTTTAGAAAGTTAGATTAATTGATAAATATACATAATTATATATCTTCGATTTGTGGATCGATTCGTGGATCCGAAAATAACTACATAAAATTTTTAATGGCTGTCTGTTGGTAAGGCCTGCATAAACTGAACGAATAAGCTTAGAACTGCTAATTCGTTATACGGTGTGTCAGAAATCTGAAACTTCTCTTTTTCTGTGTTTCTGGTATATCTTCTTAAGACCAGCTAATCATCTATGCCATACCCCTGGTATTTGTTTCTCAAGAGGAGGTCTAGAAATATGCCTAACTAAAAAGGATAAAGAAACAATTGTAAGCCATAATGTCTTAATTATCTTCAGTTAAGAACCACCTGGATACCTGAATACCTATAACCCTACACCAACTGCAACCTGGAGGATCTCAAGTTAGCCAGCGTCACTGGGATAGGGGTAACTTAAGAAATGTTCTTTTTTCCAAACATTTTTTTATTTTACAGTAGTGAACTATTTAGCATTGTATTCCAACCCTAGAAATAATTTGCTTAGAGAATATTCTAAGCACCATAACAGATAGGGGCAAACAGGAAATTTGTTTTTCTTAGATTACAAAGTATTATACTTCCACCAGGAATGCATTAATAAAACCACCAATTTAATTAGGACAAGCATGGATCACAGAGTAGACAACCCTGACCCATACACACACAGTCTTTCATGGGACCTTAAAACAGTGGTCTCTTCGTGGATGTCTACCTCGAAATCGCTATGGCTTTCGCGAAGGTGAGTCACAGCGTAGTCGTCACAAAAGTTGAGAATTTAGGGTTGCCCAGACATGGGGCCCAGGAATATGGATGCTTTTCTTCCTGGAGACATCAGGTGGTCTGTGCAAGCATTGCCACTTTTCTCGTCATCCTTCGGCAGCGAGTTCTCCAAAGGTCTGTGTGTTTTCCCCTTCTTTCTCTTTCTTGTCCTCTTCGGCGACATTTGACGGAGTGTCTCCTCTCCTGTCGTCCTTGGAAGTGACACCTGTAAAGGAAGGAATCTGGAGACGGCAGATAATTTGCAACAATCATAGGACGACATAACCTGTCTGGCCCTGGATCACTGCTAACATATGGCTTAAATTTTCACCAAGTTTGAAGTTATCCAATGAAGCGACGTCCAGATGAAAGCTTTTACCTTATTCAACCGAAGAAAAGAAGATCAAGCAGATAGTCTAAAACACATTCCGGAGTATGAAGGTTCGAAACAAAAGCCTATATTAGGCACTTCTGGCATATTTTCTTACAACAAAAGATCACAGGATCATGGTTGGGAGCGTGGTGTAAACAATTTGCAGGCCGGGAGCCTTAGTGGGGTGGACCGACCCACCAAACCGACAGAAAAAGCCCTTTTTTGTCAACATGATTGTAACTTATGTGATATATTTAGGTCATTAATACTCACATATACAGAGGGACATACCAAGGTCACTATATCTATACAAGGGGATCCATACGACATTAACTATATCTTTCTTTCTTTCAAACTATTCGCCATTTCCCGCATTAGCGAGGTAGCGTTAAGAACAGAGGACTGGGCCTTTGAGGGAATACCCTCACCTGGCCCAATTCTCTGTTCCTTCTTTTGGAAAAAAAAAAAAAAAAACGAGAGGGGAGGATTTCCAGCCCCCCGCTCCCTCCCCTTTTAGTCGCCTTCTACGACACGCAGAGAATACGTGGGAAGTACTCTTAATCCCCTATCCCCAGCTATATCTATACTAGGGATTTATAGTCATAATAACTATATCAGAGAACTAATACTGTCACTATAACTATACCAGAGATTTATGCTTAGGCCACTAATTTCTATACTAGGATCTAGAAAGGTTACTGTATCTATACCAAGAATCTAAACTGACGTAGCAATATATGCGCCAGGGGATCTGCACCAAAGTATCTATATACCAGGGGTTCTGTGCTAATGTCATTGTATCTTTAACAGTGGATTTATGCTAAGGTCACTATATCTTTACCAGAGGATCTATACTAAGGTCATTGTATCTATATTGGTGGATCTATTTTAAGATCACTATATCTATACTAGGGATCTACACTAAGGTTTATATATATATATATATATATATATATATATATATATATATATATATATATATATATATATATATATATGTATATATATATATATATATATATATATATATATATATATATATATATATATATATATATATATTTTTTTTTTTTTTTTTTTTTTTTATTTTTGTCGCTGTCTCCCGCATTTGCGTATATATATATATATATATATATATATATATATATATATATATATATATATATATATATATATATATATATATATATCTTTTGCGCAATCCATAAAAGATATATATATATATATATATATATATATATATATATATATATATATATATATATATATATATATATATATATATATATATATATATATATATATATATTCGCAAATGCGGGAGACAGCGACAAAAATAAGAGTGGGAGAAGAGTGGGAGGTGGGTTGATTAGAAAGGGTAGTGAGTGGTGGGATGAAGAAGTAAGAGTATTAGTGAAAGAGAAGAGAGAGGCATTTGGACGATTTTTGCAGGGAAAAAATGCAATTGAGTGGGAGATGTATAAAACAAAGAGACAGGAGGTCAAGAGAAAGGTGCAGGAGGTGAAAAAAAGGGCAAATGAGAGTTGGGGTGAGAGAGTATCATTAAATTTTAGGGAGAATAAAAAGATGTTCTGGAAGGAGGTAAATAAAGTGCGTAAGACAAGGGAGCAAATGGGAACTTCAGTGAAGGGCGCAAATGGGGAGGTGATAACAAGTAGTGGTGATGTGAGAAGGAGATGGAGTGAGTATTTTGAAGGTTTGTTGAATGTGTTTGATGATAGAGTGGCAGATATAGGGTGTTTTGGTCGAGGTGGTGTGCAAAGTGAGAGGGTTAGGGAAAATGATTTAGTAAACAGAGAAGAGGTAGTGAAAGCTTTGCGGAAGATGAAAGCCGGCAAGGCAGCAGGTTTGGATGGTATTGCAGTGGAATTTATTAAAAAAGGGTGTGACTGTATTGTTGAGTGGTTGGTAAGGTTATTTAATGTATGTATGACTCATGGTGAGGTGCCTGAGGATTGGCGGAATGCGTGCATAGTGCCATTGTACAAAGGCAAAGGGGATAAGAGTGAGTGCTCAAATTACAGAGGTATAAGTTTGTTGAGTATTCCTGGTAAATTATATGGGAGGGTATTGATTGAGAGGGTGAAGGCTTGTACAGAGCATCAGATTGGGGAAGAGCAGTGTGGTTTCAGAAATGGTAGAGGATGTGTGGATCAGGTGTTTTCTTTGAAGAATGTATGTGAGAAATACTTAGAAAAGCAAATGGATTTGTATGTAGCATTTATGGATCTGGAGAAGGCATATGATAGAGTTGATAGAGATGCTCTGTGGAAGGTATTAAGAATATATGGTGTGGGAGGAAAGTTGTTAGAAGCAGTGAAAAGTTTTTATCGAGGATGTAAGGCATGTGTACGCGTAGGAAGAGAGGAAAGTGATTGGTTCTCAGTGAATGTAGGTTTGCGGCAGGGGTGTGTGATGTCTCCATGGTTGTTTAATTTGTTTATGGATGGGGTTGTTAGGGAGGCAAATGCAAGAGTTTTGGAAAGAGGGGCAAGTATGAAGTCTGTTGGGGATGAGAGAGCTTGGGAAGTGAGTCAGTTGTTGTTCGCTGATGATACAGCGCTGGTGGCTGATTCATGTGAGAAACTGCAGAAGCTGGTGACTGAGTTTGGTAAAGTGTGTGGAAGAAGAAAGTTAAGAGTAAATGTGAATAAGAGCAAGGTTATTAGGTACAGTAGGGTTGAGGGTCAAGTCAATTGGGAGGTGAGTTTGAATGGAGAAAAACTGGAGGAAGTGAAGTGTTTTAGATATCTGGGAATGGATCTGGCAGCGGATGGAAACATGGAAGCGGAAGTGGATCATAGGGTGGGGGAGGGGGCGAAAATTCTGGGGGCCTTGAAGAATGTGTGGAAGTCGAGAACATTATCTCGGAAAGCAAAAATGGGTATGTTTGAAGGAGTAGTGGCTCCAACAATGTTGTATGGTTGCGAGGCGTGGGCTATGGATAGAGTTGTGCGCAGGAGGATGGATGTGCTGGAAATGAGATGTTTGAGGACAATGTGTGGTGTGAGGTGGTTTGATCGAGTGAGTAACGTAAGGGTAAGAGAGATGTGTGGAAATAAAAAGAGCGTGGTTGAGAAAGCAGAAGAGGGTGTTTTGAAGTGGTTTGGGCTCATGGAGAGGATGAGTGAGGAAAGATTGACCAAGAGGATATATGTGTCGGAGGTGGAGGGAGCAAGGAGAAGAGGGAGACCAAATTGGAGGTGGAAAGATGGAGTGAAAAAGATTTTGTGTGATCGGGGCCTGAACATGCAGGAGGGTGAAAGGAGGGCAAGGAATAGAGTAAATTGGAGCGATGTGGTATACCGGGGTTGACGTGCTGTCAGTGGATTGAATCAAGGCATGTGAAGCGTCTGGGGTAAACCATGGAAAGCTGTGTAGGTATGTATATTTGCGTGTGTGGACGTATGTATATACATGTGTATGGGGGGGGTTGGGCCATTTCTTTCGTCTGTTTCCTTGCGCTACCTCGCAAACGCGGGAGACAGCGACAAAGTATAAAAAAAAAAAAAAAAATATATATATATATATATATATATATATATATATATATGTATATATATATATATATATATATATATATATATATATATATATATATATATCCCCTGGGAATAGGGGAGAAAGAATACTTCCCACGTATTCCCTGCGTGTCGTAGAAGGCGACTAAAAGGGGAGGGAGCGGGGGGCTGGAAATCCTCCCCCTCTCTTTTTTTTTTTTCTTATTCTTTATTTCCCAAAGGAAGGAACAGAGAAGGGGGCTGGATGAGGATGTTTCCTCAGAGGCCCAATCCTCTGTTCTTAACGCTACCTCGCTGACGCGGGAAATGGCGAATAGTATGAAAGGGGAAAAAAAAAAAAAAATATATATATATATATATATATATATATATATATATATATATATATATATATATATATATATATATATATATATTCCTATGAGTCCACGGGGAAAATGAAACACGATAAGTTCCCAAGTGCACTTTCGTGTAATAATCACATCATCAGGGGAAACACAAGAGAGATTTATAAGTCAGTTGATATACATCCAAGCTAGGACGCCATCTGTGTGTGTGTGTGTGTGTGTGTGTGTGTGCGTGAGAGAGAGAGAGAGAGAGAGAGAGAGAGAGAGAGAGAGAGAGAGAGAGAGAGAGAGAGAGAGAGAAATAATTAGAAAAACAGATGGATTTGTATGTAGCATTCATGGATCTGGAGAAGGCATGTGATAGGGTGGATAGAGATGCTTTGGGGAAGGTTTAAAGAGTATATGGTGTGGGAGGTAAGTCGCTAGAACCAGTATGGTGTGATTTTTTTTTCTTTATGTATATCTATTAACGTAATGCCACACCAGCTAACGAAACTTCATACTCTTCACAAAAACTAACATCAATAGAGTTGCACAGGAAAACAAAGAAAATGCTCAGACCAACACACCACTTTTTCCTGATTCTGTGAAAGTGGAAAAGGGAAAGGCGAAATCTCTGGAAATTTACATCCACTGAGGCTCAGAGAAATTCATTTGTGAAGTTGAAGCTAAATATTGGTAAACTGCTTCTTTTTCTAATAATATCCTCGAAGAAAAAGTACTTTACCTCATCAAAAGTATCTAGTGCTCGAGTGAAATCGGACTGATCTAGTCATGAATAGCTGTTAAGATCAATATCGTCAAAGCTTTTGATGAGTTTGAATATCTGTATCGTCAACTCTTAACCCTCTTTATTCGAAGTTGAATAAGTTTAAGTTGTCTAACCAAAGTTTTTAGGATGTTTCTTAGTCCTGGTATCATTGTGGTAGCTCGACGCAATACTTTCTACTTCATGCAGTATTAAAGAATACATTATTCAAAATGGGGACGTCAGATGGAATGCCCTACCTGTAAAACTTAGAATTTTGTATGTCTTTATTGCTTACTTGGGTTTAGGTCATCGGACATCATAACCCATCAGTCCGTTTTCCTCATTTACTTTTTTGTGTCACCGCAATTCATAACGTCGATTTTCGTCATGCTTTTACCACCGGAATGTAAGACTTTACACTCATCGGCGTCACATTCGTTTGCCATCCACGAAACAAGTCCATCAGTTTTCACCATGTTAGCTTGTAGCTGGTAGGGGTGCGCCCTACACATGGGCGCCTGAAGGCATATGGCATATTCATGGTTAATAGTTACTTTAGTGTTACGTGTTCTACGGGGTATTCATATACGTGTATGATCCAGTCCCTCTTCTTTCTGTTCTTGATTTTTTTTTTTTTTTTTTACTGAATTTGTGTTTGTGTTTAAACACGCATAACACTTATTCTTTTAGTCTGTTGACTAAGACTGACACTGTAAAAGATCAGTCCCATACATACATATTTTGCTTCCCTTTGAAAATCTTGTGGGCTTCGATGGCCCAAACAGTCTGAAAAACGCTATTTCAAGGTGTGGTGAAGTCTACGTAAACATTATGGTGCTGTGTGAAAGAGATTGGAGTAGCAAGAGTATGGTACATAAAATCATTCTTAAGAACAAGTGTCGTCGGGAATAAAATCACGGAACAGATCTTTGTATATAAATAGTTATTCTTACTGAAGTTGCTGGTAAGGTTGTGACAACTGTCTACCTACCCGCTCCTCATTGGCACGTAATAATGAGAAGTACCGGCACAAGCGACCTTGTATCAATCATCTTGGCGCGATCCCGCGCAATCCAGCAGCTGGTATGTGTGTTTGTAATGGGCGGGAGCACCTGGTGCAAGGTATTTCATCACATCCCAAGCATGTATTACTAGCGAGAGACCGAGCATAATCTCGATACTGGTCTTAAGTACACAATGGTTTATAGTATCAAAGTCAGTAAACTTCGTATTAGAAATGATTGAAAAATCTATTAGTGAAAAAGGAAATAACCAAATTTCAGTTTTAGGCTGTTGATTAACATACAATGTATCAGAATGTAACTTAGCGGGGAGCACGCTAATGTTGGCAACGCTGGCTTTCGCCTCTCGGACGCCATTGTTATTGTTCTCACACGATATCGTACATTACTGATAAGTTATTGTACTGCACTGTTTCCTTAATAGTAATGAAAAACAAAAAAATCGGTAGATAATTGCACAGTGCCTTTATATAACATACCAGAAAAAATGTATAACCAGAGTAATATATCTAGAAATTTAACATGATCCCTCAAATGTGTCATTAGTCTTCCACAGTTTATGGGCGATTCTTCAAACTACCCCAGTCTTTGTGCTGTTATTTTCAGCAACACTGAGGATGCATTCACTGCATTATATATAATTTTTTTTACCTTTCGCGTTATTTCGCCATCGTTTTCTCGGTGGAAGGTAAATGTGCAAGTAAATGGTAACTTTCTGTGTATCAGGTTGTAGATAGTTTTGTTTGTGTGAAAAGATTCGCCAAGTAGCCTTGGCACGTGCTTGGGGTGCCATTACCTGTATACGGCGGCCCGTGTGTAACTTTAGTGAGCTCTTAGGTTGATGAAAGTTGTTCATAATGTGGTGGATGGTTTTATCATGAATAAATTCAATTCATGACTGATTTAAAGTTGTCTTTAACATTATGATATTTAAGAAAACGAGTATCATCGGGATTCTTCATGGTATTTATCAGAATCGTTTAAAACATGATTTAGGCGACTTAAAGCATCAGTAGCTTTCATCACAACAGCAGATCACTCAGTGAATATTAAGATTGTATTCAGATTCCTTACTTCATCAGAAAACTGACTTAAAGGCAATTGAAATGTTTAGTGTTCCATTAAAACAGATATAAAGTGTTTGACGGGAACTCACCACAGACATGAAAGACTTAAATTAGTTGCATGTATTTTAGTAATATTTGTAATGAATCAGTTTCACCCATGAAAAAGTGCTTCACTTATATCCACGCTTCCTAAATCAGGTGTGATTAGGTAATAGTGATAGCGCTACCTTCTGAGCTCCTCGAGCACGACGTTACGACTAAATACGATGGTACAGCCCTTAACTATGACAGTTCGACCCTTAAACACGACGGTACAATCCTCAAGTATGACAGTGCGACTCCTAAACACGGTGATACAATCCTTCAGTATGACAGTGCGACCCCATGGATAAGACGGCTTTGCCTCCGATCGGAACTTTCAGGTCAAAGGCCAAGCCATCATACCCAGTAGTCGTACAGTTGTGGTTTAAGGGGTCGTCTGAATGTGTTTACACAGACTATATCTGACCTCCCCTTCCCCCTCCAGTTTAGCTGAGAAATCCATCATATCGCTTGACCCATGGCTGATCTAAAACATATGGGACTACGGACCTACATTGCTTGTCACAAGCATTCGAGAGCTTTAGTGAAAGAATGCAGTTGATAAATTCATAGAAATATCCTACGCTGTAGGGTGGATAGAAGGAGAGATTTCTGTCTGGTGGATATGTAGGATGGTGGCCTGTGTGTTATGTACCTGTAGGACAGTAGTCTGTGGGACTCCTCTAGGATGGTTGTCCGTGAGACGTACCTGCAGGATAGTGGTCTATCACAGACATACCCGTAGGATAATAGCTTGAGACCTATCCATAGGGTAGTTGTCTGTAAGATGTATGTGCGGGATAGTTATATGTCAGACGTTACCAGTAGGATGGTGATGCGTGTGAGACGTAAATACCCACAGGATAGTGGTCTGAGACATGCCTGTTGGATGGTGGTTGTGTGAGACGTATTTATAGGATGAAGGGTCTGTGGTAGCAGTAGCTGGGTGAGATAAGATTAAATTCCCGAGCGTTTTCAGAGAGAAGTATAAATAACTTATTAGTTGTATTTTACACATTTCACTGTCCTCTTTTGTTGGTGAGTTGTCCTCGGAACCGTAATGAAATTTCATGACTTAGAATATCTCACGATTACAATTATCTATCTAAATTACCTCACAAAAAATGCAGTTTGATTTGTTTTCGTGATGTATTGGCAATACCTGAACCCAAATGATGCCCGGGAAAAAATTCTCTCGTAGTTTGATAAACATATAACTTTTCCAAGACACATTGAAGTAAGTAGTATTTAATAAATCTAACATTTCGTGGGAAAACTGCTATTTCATGGTTAAAAAAAATTTTCCTGCTATGATCTTTGGTTTCCATGTTGACATCGCTAGCAAACATACTCAATTTCAAGCTAGTAAACATTTACCAGCGAACAGTCGACCCAGCAAAGATATTCAGATGACCGCCCAAACAGTTGCGGACGCATAAGATAGCGAACGAACGTAGAATTGTTCCAGAGAAATTAGACCATAAAATTTCAATACTTTCCACAGTTAATTTTTTTCACTTGCATTATTTTATTCATATACTTATCTCGTAATACATGTATGCAAATGTGCTTGTTTCAAGGTATATTAATTTTTCCGACATAATGATTTCATTTCCTGTTACTATAGCAACCTAAACAAACACCGACTTGTACGTGTGCGCTGTTTCGTACTGACGTTGGTATCAAACCAGCGAACACTACCAGCTAGCAGTCAAAGAATGGCTTACACAGGCACTTTCTCTTCGGAGCAAGGACACTTCTTGACTCACCTTGGCCAGTTTCAGCGATTAAAGGAGTCCTTGAACATTTCAAAAGGACTGAATTGACTCTTGTTTTCAGTACAAACTTGATATGTGACATTTTGAGAAAAAAAAAATTGTTAAAGTATTAATGTAATATTCTTGAACTGAACTGTATCAAGGATACCAAATGAGAGCAAAGATGAAGCCTGCTACTACGGACTCTCTCTCTCTCTCTCTCTCTCTCTCTCTCTCTCTCTCTCTCTCTCTCTCTCTCTCTCACACACACACACACACACACACACACACACACACACACACACACATATATATATATATATATATATATATATATATATATATATATATATATTGGAAAGGATCACAATTTTGCGCGTGATCAAGATATTCTTACGAGTCCACGGGGAAAATGAAACACGAAAAGTTCCCAAGTGCACTTTCGTGTAATAATCACATCATCAGGGGAAACAGAGAGAGAAATGTAACTGTCAGTTGATATACATTGAAGAGACGAAGCTAGGACGCCATTTGGTAAACTTTACCAAATGGCGTCCTATATATATATATATATATATATATATATATATATATATATATATATATATATATATATATATGTATATATATATATATATATATATATATATATATATATATATATATATATATATATATATATATATATATATATTCTTACATTAGTGAGATCAGAAAGAACATCACCAGTGGATCTCGTCTTACAGATGCCATACTGATGATTAGAGAGAAGTCTGTGAGATTCAAGTTGCCTAGGAAATAGGAGTTGAGGAAGGGATTCAAATACCGTGTAAATGGTAGATGTCAAAGCAACAGGACGATAGGTCAAGGAGTCAGAGCGGTCGCCCTTCTTAAGAATGGAGTGTACCAACACATGCTTCCAAGTAGGAAAAGTTCTGGTTTTTCAACGAGTGGAACAGACGAGCAAGCACAGGTGTAAGTTCAGTCACTCTCCTTCAGAATACGGGGAAGGTTGCCATCAGGACCATAAACTCTGTGTCATGAGAGAGAAAAGCGGTTTTCGGGTAATCCGAAAAGATCAGGGGTAGGGTCTTTGGATTAGTAACAGGAGCATTACGGGATGAAGGAATGTTAGTCATCCAAGGCGGAGTCAGAGGAGAAACGGAAACCAAAGAGAATTGCTTAGTCTATGAGAGATACAGCTATAGTACTGTCAGAATGGAATAATAAAGGAAAGGTTGAGCGACAGGAGTTGTTAGCGATGCTCTTAGCTAAAGACCAGAAAGACCCATGAGTGGATGACAAGAAGACGTTATCGCACTTCCTTTGAATAACAGGAACGCTTTGCCTCCCGGATAACGTACTTGCGCTTATTACGGGCGGTGATAACTGCTGAATGGGAGTCGGAGGAAGGAGAGTTTTCCCAAGCCCTGTGTGCCCGACCACTTGCCTGGATGGCTTCAGAACAAGAACGGTTGAACCACGGATTGATGTGGGAATCGAACCGCACCAGTACCTTACGAATAAACTGTTGTTACAAGTGATGTATCGTCTAGCGTTCCTGACTTCAGTCCAGGCAGTCGGTCCCCAATCCACCCGGCTGTTCATCCTCCTTTAGGGAATAGTCGATGATAAGCACAGAGTCTGAGCAAGGTGGAACTTGTGGTGCGGGAGGATGTGACAACACAGCAGCTGTTCCGTCTTCACCTGCTGACTCGGTGGATCGCCCGTGCTGCTCTCATGAGGAGGGGGACACAACTTGCTCTCCACACTGTTGATGCGGCTCAGAAGCTGTCGGTTGTACAATCTGCTGTGGAGACACTTGTGTGCTTGTGATTCAGACAACATAGAAACTTTGGATACTTGCTGGTTCCACAAAAAGATTCCAAAGTATCTACTCGAACGCGACCTACTACTGCACGGAGAAGCTTGCCTGAAACAGATGATAGACACCCAGTCACTCAACCAGCCCTATCAGTGAGTGAAAAATACTTAGGAATGTATATTCGATATCCCAGAGACGCGGGACTCCTTCCTCGATATGACACATCATATACGAGACGATGCAGAATTATTCATCATACATTTGTATAGCCCGAGCACATCACTGAAGAGTGGATGCACCGCGTGTAGATACTACGTTCCACAGAGCTGGTACCTGCGAGAGACCCTGCCACCAACACATGACTCCCTCCCTCCCTCACCGTGTGCTGGAAAGGACGTCAACACCAGCAGGTGTTACCCCTGGCATTAGGTAGGCAAGGCAGTCTTGTGGGTCCCCCGAGCACTGTGGCTGGGAATATGATGATGTGGTTAACCTGAAACCTATTGTCATGGAACTAGAGCCAGCACCAGGAGCTGCTGACGTGTGGTTACAAGAACGAAAGGTGGTCGTCAACACTCCTGCTGGATGAGCGTAGACACCCGAGCAACTTGTCTGCTGTCAGAGGATGATGGCCATAGTGATGATAGTGGTCAATATAATGACGATTGTGATGATAGTAGTCAATATGATGACGATTGTCATGATAGTGGTCAAGATGATGACGGAGATTGATATGCAGTTAGGCAAATGATTAGATACATGATTGAGACATCGTAGTTGTGAATCATCCACTTAGGAGTATGATTATTCTAAGTTACGTTTCATTTAGTAACTAATACATTTACCTATTCATAGTAGTGCAGCGGCCGTACCGAGTATCTCGTCTCTAATTAGTTTGTTCTGTGTAAATGTTTATGTTTATGTACACAGGATGAGTGTAACTGTCAGTTGTATCATGTATGAATTACTGGACATTATATTACGTAAACGCTTTACGGTCACCTGCGTAATTCATACATAAAGCAGACTATGGATCTCTGGTGTTGCCGTGACAGCCTTTCACCAGTCGCAGCAAGTGTCAGAAACTTTGTTAGAGTATCAGAAACTCTGTACGAGGATCAGAAACTCTGTACAAGGATCAGAAACTTTATACGAGGATCAGAAACACTATACGAGTATCCGAAACTTTGTACGAGTACCAGAAACTTTATACGAGGATCAGAAACTTTCTACAAGGATCAGAAACACTATACGAGTATCAGAAACTGTACGAGTATCAGAAACTCTGAACGAGTATCAGAAAGTTTTCCCATGTTTCCAATTTTCATGTCATGATAAATGACGTGGGTAAATTTTGCTGCAACTGGGAACGTCCCTTAGATCATACGAGCAGAGAGCGTCACTGGTTATGTTATTTGGCGAAATCATGAGTGACTCGGTCTTACAAATTTCGTTCACTTATAGTGTCACGTACGCTCCCTTTTGTTCCCAGCTTGTGTGTAGCCGCAGAGTTACGTGATAGAGTACAGAAGTTTCCAGATATTTTCACGTTATACCAGAGCTGTGCACGCACTCCGGATGCAACAACTGGTCAGAGGTTAATGTATGTAGGCTCATTCTATGTAGCGTAGCTATTGCGTGACCCAGGATCAAGTGAACGAAGCAAAATCTCGTCGTAAATTCCTTGAGTACTTTCTCTCTCTCTCTCTCTCTCTCTCTCTCTCTCTCTCTCTCTCTCTCTCTCTCTCTCTCTCTCTCTCTCTCTCTCTCATAGACGCTGATGACTCTCCCACTGATAGACTGAAGTTAAAGCACAGAGTCAGTTATAGTTTCTCAGTTAACTATCTACATACCTGCACACACACACACACACACACACACACACACACACACACACTCCTATTAGTGCTAGGCATCCATAGCATTTTCAACGAGATACTTTCAACTGTGGATTACAGGCAGTAAAAAAAAAATAGGAAAGAAATAAAGGAAAATATATATGTTGAGAAAAGGGCACTTCTTTTCAGTCATGGAACATACAGAAGCCATGAGGCATACCCCCCCCCCCCCCATCCAACTCCCCTTGAACATTCCTAGCCAACATGTACGTGACAGCGTCAGCATCCTTGAGACGAACAACAGATCATAAAATGTAATAAAATGTGAATCAAATGGTAGCAAAGTCTGAAAATATTCCTTCTAACTATGCTGGGTGATTCAGAATGTGAAGAGCAGTTATTCGCTCTGAAAAGGTAAACAAAAGTAGGTGAACATTTTCCCTGATATGTACGCAGTTTAAGGTGTATTTGTTTATCAACAAAAAAAGTGTACATTGTTCCAAATATATATATATATATATATATATATATATATATATATATATATATATATATATATATATATGCAATTTAAGTTTTATTTGTTTTTGAAAATAAGGGGCGTGAAACGTTTACAAAACGTAGTGAGAAGTGTACGCGCTTGCTGATTAGTTCGTATTTACTGATGCATACATACGGTGTACGATATTTACTTGTTCAACGAAAATAGATGTCTGGATATGTTAGTTCGTATGAATATCTACAAGTAATGCATGGTTATTTAGGCAGATAAACGTACGACGAAATAATTCGAGTCAGACTTCGGAGTGTTGGTCGGTAGGCCCCTTCCCTCACACCCTCACTCTTATGGAATTCCTGAACAATCCCTGACATTCATTTTTCGCTCAGTAGTTTAGAGTACAATTACTTTATATAAAAATGACAATGTTACTATGTACAATCTAGATCAGTTCTACTAATGTGCGTGGGTGTGTTGTGAGCAAACACATCTGGTAACTGCATAGAGAAAAGTTACTGGGGTTTTATATTATAAACAATAAACCTGTTGTATGAATGTGATTAAATCTAGGCGCATTTAAGCATAGAAAATATGTTAATAATGTTACTGAAGAGTTACTTCTTCTGTACTAAGACATTTAAATATCATTTCGAACTTTGGAACATAACCAGCAACAACAGGGGAGCATGGTGTCGAAGCTACGCTTATGGATGACCAAAGACTATAAACTTTGATGATTGACGGATGAAATAGACACTGGCTACTGTTCTGTTATCTTTGTGTTGGTTGCTGTTGATACTGTGGTTTTTATTGTATCAAGTTTATTGGAGCTGGATTACAATTATTTTATTAGGGTATGAGACTTGGCAAGTGTATTGGTGGGGGGGGAGGGTGATATATATAGTGAGTGGGAGGAAGGGAGGAGTCTCATGCAGTCACGTGCATGTAACAAACGCCATCGACGTCTCACACCATCATTGAAAGTTTGGCTCAACACTAGAAAATAACATTACGAAGCCAGATTGATAGTATGAAGTGAAGTGGAATTTCAGCTGCTTACACTGCACAAGAACTAAGTATATCCCCAGCTACACAATAAATAAGTGGTGGAGATAGTGGCAGAAAGATGGTATGCTTTTCATTCTTCTAAGGAGTTGGGGATCTAGAACTACCACCGAAGACGACCGAAGGATTATCCAACAGGTAATAGATACTCCACTTACCAGTGCTGTTATCATCAGAGTACAACTGGGTGTACAAGTATATAGCGTCATGCAATCCAATGATTTGTGAATGGAGGCGGCGTTTACCCAGGATCCCCACAGAGATAAGTTGACTGAGCACCAGCGGCTTCGTATCGCTTAGGCCTGGGTTGTCTTTTTCCAACTAAAAGACACTTTCCTCAAGCACCCACGGCCAATCTCACAGTTGTCGAAGGACTGGCACGCGTTACAACTAAGATAACATCTGTGAGGTTGCCAGAAGTGGCCACGTAACGGTCAACGTGTGAACATGGATATGCGTCTGGTGTAGGAGAAATGGCCGCCATCGATGATCGTTTCACCGCAGAAAAATATCTAGAAGTGTTGATGAGGTGATGGTGCCTACAGTTCCAGCTGTGGACGCTACCTTTCACTGAAGGGATTATCTTCATTCAGGTATGTTACAGATAATGCAGATTCTATCAGTGTTTATTAAACGAGTTTGATTTACACAACGATTGTCAACAATTTCATCGAAATTAGATATATGAAGCTTTTCGATATTTATCTCCCTTGGTCAGTTTTATATATGTATCTACATATCGACCTATTTGTATCAATTAATGAACTAAACTTCAGTGTTTTTTATTTCAGGACATTAATATGCTGAAGTAGCCTAGTTAAGGTTGCCATATAAACCCTGTCGAGAACTGTTGAGGAATCATCGTCCAGTCCTTGGAACAAGAGCAAGAACAACACATCAGCATCTCCAACACACTAAGGGAAGAAAAGGAAGCTTTTCAATAGAAATGATCAAGTTGTGTATAACACGGTGGCTTCAGTCTCGGATCGCTTACGATGTCATCGAAAACGAGGATGGTTGGACTAGCCACTTGTCGCTCAAATGTGTGTTGTTATCCATTTTACAATTGGATTTGAGAACATATAGTTTGGTTTATTGTTTAAGATGGTATATTTTTGATGGTTCTATATGGTTGTCAATATATACAATCGTATTTAAGAAGTGGTTCTACCTAGGCCGCTGCAAAGTGGTCGTGTTTGGACAGGAAGGAGAATTATCCATAATTCGAAACTGGTTTAAGAACTGAAAGAAACAGAATCTTAATGATCTCGGTCGCATTTCTGATGTTAGCATGGAGCCATAGTAATGTACAATTTAGCGAAAAATAATACTGAAATTGGGAGGAGTGGAACAGGAAGTGGGTGAGTGCGTGTTCAATATTGGGAAGGAGTGGAACAGGAAGTGGGTGAGTGCGTGTTTGGTTGGTTGCGGTTTGGTGGTGCGAGAGCGAGTACATTATGAAGGACTTATGGTCGAACTGTGATATTTGACATTAACGTCAGTTTTGGAGGACAAAAATAACCATGCCACTTTTTTTCAACTCTGATAATTGCTGGCAGACAAGAGCTGTTGCTGAAAATCTTTGAAGATATCTATTGCCGCAATAAACCAGGCACGCCACGAGGTCTCCCACAACTCGCCCATCCTCCACTGTCTGCCTCCTTCTTTCCCCCTCTCTTCCACCCTCTGTCCCCCACCCCCTTCTTCCATCCCTTAACTTTATACGACAAAGATCATAACAGCAACAGAAATCATTACAAAGATAACGGAACAGTATCCAGTGTCTGTATCATGTCATTCATACGTGTGGCTGTGACATTCGCACCCCCTGATATTGTGGTTAGGCCTCAAGAGTTCGTAGTTATCTTATGTACAGAAAAATTACGCTTCCCTAGCATGATTAACATATTACCTATTCTTAAATGTGTCAAAACTTTGTTTTTGATTAACATTACTTATGCTTAAATGTGTCAAAACTTTATTTTCTTTTTTTTACCCCGTGACCAAAAAGGTTTATTGTTTATGTAGTATTACCAGAAGCCTCTGCATAAAGCACACCAACAAACTTAAACTCCTGATCCAGACATTCCTTCGTTGCACAAAACCTTGACTGTCAGCGGACTTGGAATTCACAAAAAGCAACTAATATCCTCATAGGCCAACTCATGGCATGATGGAGCGGTTTGACCTACCATAGAGCTCGTGTCATCGCGAGACTAGGCCGTAGTAGCATGAAGCGCCACCCCTGGCAACTACATAGTACTACTAGCTACTACGGCCTGAAACGCCACCCCTGGCAACTACATAGCACTAGTAGCTTACTGGACCACTAAGCATACGGTGTTGCGTAGCGATTCCCAGCATTATCAATTGTCTTTTTTTGTGTGTTTTTTAATTATACCGATCATCCTCTTTTCAGCTGACATAAGGACCCACCCATGTAACCTAATCTCTATCGCAATTTAATATCTTTCCATCAGCAATTGAGTTTTAAGCTGATACATTGAGTTTTTTTTTATTTTATAAGAACAGAATGTGGAGCCCATATCAAGAGAACTGTGCGTGAAATTCGGGTAAACATCAAGTGAAAGACATCACAGAACAAAAAGTTGACGTCAGAACAAAAAGTTGGCGTTACTGTAAATATGGGAATGCTGAGATAACATTGCAGCAAAATTGTGAAGAGTGAAAATCAGTGAACATTTATGAGAATAACTATACCTAGTTATTTGAACATCAGAAGTGTGAGAAGATAGAAACAAGAGAACTGCTTTTTACAAGGCGATTCAGTCAGGTAATATGGCAAATTAAACACGGGCTAGGCTAGTAATATGAAAGGTGCATATTGGGCATAGTGTAGTTTATTAGGATTAATTCTAAAGCAGACACTAAGTAAAGCAGTATAAGAACTTTATGAGTTATATAATCCAGCTGTGATGGGACGACAAACGCTATGTGATTGCTATTTGTATATTACAGAGTTCTTTTACACTCGTTTTGCCCCGTCTTTAAACCTTGCATACATGTAGTATCATGTCTCTACTATTATGTATGCTCCCACGCACACCTTAGTTTGTGTGTGTGTGTGCGTAAAGATTCGCCAAGACTAAGCTTGGCACGGATTCTTGTCAGTGACAACCCGTTCTCGAGTGTGCCATGACTGGCACAGGTCGGGTGTGTGTTCTATGGGTGGCATTACTGGCACGGATCGAGTCTACGTTCTCGGGGTGCCATTACTTGCACAAGTCAGGTGTGTCATAAGTTTAGGATGAAAGTTCCTCTTCCTGCAAAAGTATATTAAACTGTATCGTGGAACAAAACTTCATCGATTACACTGGTCAACAAAATTTTAACCTTTTTTTGTCCCACGAACTAATGTAGGTGAACTTTGTAGTACTTTATATGCTGAATTCGAACCTGTGTTTAAGTGACAGCAGTTAGATTTTATAGGAAGTGAATATTACTCATTCATAAATAAAGCTGATATTACACTTAAAAGACACATCTAAAATGTAGAAGTGTACGATTTTCGGCTATATATGGCTTCGGGAACATTTCTCCTTAGTGTCCATCAGAAATCTGCCAACATGGAGGAGCTCCTATTTCCATGGTACCGCTTTGTCATCTCCAAAATGTCCTGGTGATTTTTTTTTCCGTGCTCATCGCTGACTGCCCCAAGATTTACCGGAAAAAAGTGTGGTACAAGTCCAAAAAGTGATTCTAGAATCCATGGCCAGTTTCATCCATACTTTTTGACGAAATTCTTCATCAACCCAAGCTTAATGTGCCAAGAGGAAAATAGATTTTCTCAGGGTAAATAAGAGAAGGATTGATGACATTCTTCTTCAATGGAGTCAGTTCAGAGAACTGCTACTCAGGAATGGGCACTGTTTGAATGTCCCAACATTCTCAGTCGTGTTTCTACATGCCCCTGGTGACTCATTTATCTAGGAGTGTGCTTTAAAAAAAGAGGCCTTTGCATTTCACTCAATTAAAATAGTTGTGTTAGTTAAACTTTTTGTTTCAAATGCTCCATAGAGCACTGGTACATATATACTGTACGTAATGATATGCGAGTATGCTGAAACAAAACGACTATGGGTGATAAACATTTTTTTTTCATTAGACAAAGTCTTTGTTGACCAGTGAATTTATTGCCGTCATTTTTGTTTATGTTATCTAATGTCATAAGTTAATTTCCATTTAACCTGTTCTGCGCAACACCTGTACTCAATTTTACAATAATTTGATTGGCATTTGTAATCTAATTTAACGTCCAAATAACTTGATGTTAAATTCTATTAGGCACAGTATGTTCTGACATACTGCTTTACTTTTGAGCTTTTCATCATTGTCTTTGCAAGTTCATAATTCGGCCTTCCCACTTGAAAGTTCATAATTACGACCCTTGAGCACGACGTTGCGACCCTTAAGCACGACAGTACGACCTGAGCACGACAGTACGACCTGAGCACGACTGTACGACCTGAGCACGATGTTACGATCCTTGGGAATGATGGACTGTCCTTTGACTTGGCCCTTTAAGTCCATATATATATATATATATATATATATATATATATATATATATATATATATATATATATATATATATATATTAGCCTTACCGTCTTGTGAGAGGGATTTGTACGTGGCAGAAATCTATAGTCGCACAGCAACCAAAACCACACACGCTTGTGGTCAGAATCTGTAGGGGAATGACAAGATGTCGGACTTTCCTTGACCTTCACCCACACTGTACACCATTCATTATTCATCACACCAGAATATCAAATCCTCTTTACCTCCGTGGTGTAACGGTTAGCTTTGCTGACTGTGATGCTTTTTACGTACGGGTTAAGTACGTGTAGGTTCGAATCCTTGTTGTGTCAGCCGGTCCACAATGAACCCAAGTACTTGGCAAAGGTTCGTTTATATATTTATGTAATATGTTAATGAGATGGCCTTGATTAGAGCATTCTGTTTCAAACAGAAGAAATACCCCAACAATAAGCAGTATTTAATTATGCCACTTGTTTTTCCTACATTTGTAAATAACCAATAATTGCAAAGGTCTTTGAAACTGTCACACTGGCTTGCATTTTCCATCGTGTGTTTGAGTTTTACTATAATTGGAATTCGGTCATTTTTACAGTTAATTACATTTTCTAATGTTTGAAATGGTCTTCTACGAAGCTGATGATGGTTGACGCTGCTTGGGGCGTCGAACGTGTCATGTTGAACCAGTCTGCGCGTTAGTAGGTCTCTGAGGGCGGCCTAAGGGCTGCTGGGGCCCTGGGTTGGAGAGTTCTCTGCCCGCCCGCTGAGACCTAAGGTCTCAATTCCGCTGACCTCGACATTTTCGATTTCAATTTCACTTTACGTTTATCCACGCCATTGCGACAATACAGTGTTGATAATACAGGATGATACAGAAACTGGGAGGGGGCTAAGGTGTGAGTGCTCCGGCTAGTCACTCGGTTTACACACACACACACACACACACACACACACACACACACACACACACACACACCTCTGAATGATCTGGAAAACCTCGATTGCCTTGTCCGTTATCAGTCCGCTATCTCGATGACGCTTTCGAATTTGCTGGAAGTCAACAGTTAGGAAAAACTACACCAGGCACCTAAAAGATTTTTGTATAACTTGTATAAGAGAAATAGCGGGGACAATATACAGCACAATACTTCGCCAGACTTAGGCAACCATCTTCAAATGTTTAAAATTCTCCCGCCATTTTTACGATGCAATGACGTAATTTCATCGGATTCGTCTGGTTCAGCATCCGTGTCCCACTTCCTCTTACGTCGCACTCATGTCGGCTGCTAAGGCTTCTGCAATTCGTTAATCCGGTCTGACTTTTGACCGGATTTGTCGCGTCTAGGCAATACAATTTGCAACACAGCCTCATGCAAAATCAGCTAGCAGTGACTTCCAACTACATATTTTCACCACTAAATTACAAGATAATTTGTGGGCAAGAATAGCGAGACGAGAACAGCAGCGTAATCAGTTAAGGGCACTGCCGATATTCAGCAAGTTCAAGTGACCCCAGCCATCGTCATCCTGCCGGTCGCGTGTCCGCATTCATCGGGCGTTGCCTCTTACCTGTATTTGGAGACTCAGTTTAGAACCGCAGTAGTTTATCGGGATAATGGTTGTCTGATATTAGAGAATGGAGAAATGTATAGTAATTAAAGGAATTTTTAAATTATGTTTTTGAAGCAAAATGATATTCGTATTATGGAAAAAAATTGGAACGGTGGAATTTTTTCTTACTTTTTTTTTCCAACGTTTTACGGCGTCCACTTGCAGGGGGTGGGGAAGGTCTGACGTCACTACGAGAACGTGATGTTTTTTCTCTCTTTTAAACAGCTCTATACTGTGATTGGTAGGAAAATGTTCCTTAAGATAACAACTGTCTCTCCTTGCGTGGTTGGTTGATGGATTCTTGAGTTTGATTAAACTTGTCGATTGCCGAGGTGATTAATAAGGCCGTCAACGTCTTTTTGCAACCACCAGCCGGAAATGTCCATCCTATCTGCCATTATCGCCTGCTGCAGCGCCAGACGACTCCCGTGACTCCCTTAACCTCACCTCCGAAAGTTGATCCTCTGCGCAGCTCCCTCGGCACATGCAGACGGAGTTCACCCCCGATTTTCCCTGCTACACACCACTGATGATCAGCCACTGCTACCTTACCAAGGAAGCTTGTATTGGTGAGGTAACATGTAGTTCTGCCTCACCGTGGGGCTGCCGACATCATTGAGAGGGGCAGGGTATAGATGTTCGAAATCATACGGTACTTTCCACGCTGGGCGCCTTCGTGCCCAGTACGCTCGGGTATATTGCTCATTGGCTCTTCTTGACAACGATTAGTTATCATTTGCCTCGTGGCACACCATGACAGAACTCGTCACATACGTTCGTTTCGATGATTAGACGCCATACATCTTACTGTGTAGCTGTAACAGCAACCCACCTAGCCTAGCCAACTTTGACCCGCATTGGGTTTGGATGCCGCTATTCCCCTGTAATGGCCTTTGGCGCCGCCAAAGGGGATTTAAAGTAAACCTTCAATTTCCGTAAAACCCAAAATACCTACTTAACATAGAATTGCTCATGTAAAAAAATGTTTCATTAGTCGACCAGGCCAACCACAGTAGCCATTAAACAATATATATATATGATCGATAGATTTTTAGCTCCTGGTAATTGTCAATTAATGTCAAGAGTTCATCATGACCACCGCCGAGGATGTCAGCCGAAGCAATAGAGCCCTAGAGAGGGTTAGGGGCTCCGGAAGTGGGCGGCCACTAACCAGTCCAAGGGCAGCGGCCACTGGAGGCTTGGCATCTTGATATAAGTTGTCAGGGGATGATAACACGTACACACGTCCTTCCCACCAGCCATAACCCACCACTAGTCTTACCGCCAGACACTGGCGTCAATGATGATCCGTATGTGTGTGTGTGTGTGTGTGTGTAAGCGCCTGGTCCAAGCCTAGCTCCCTAGTTATCTTGTTCTCTGGTGTCCCAATCCTAGCTCAGGTCGGATGTGTGCGCTAGTGAGTGTATGGGCATTTTTCTTATTTTTTTTCTTAGGTGGATGTGTATATTGTGTATGTAATGTAATTTTCGTTGGAGAGAGAGAGAGAGAGAGAGAGAGAGCCGTCATAGGAGCCTCGATAAACCCCATGTTTCCCCCGAGTTGAGGTTGAGGCACGGGATAAACACACAAACTGCGTGTCGTAGAGGGCGACTGAAAGGGGATGGAGCGGGGGGGACTGGAAATCCTCCCTCTCGTTTTTAATTTTTCAAAAGAAGGAACAGAGAAGGGATCTAAGTGAGGATATTCCCTCGAAGGCTCAGTCCTCTGTTCTTAACGCTACTTCACTAACGCGGGAAATGGCGAATAGTATGAAAAAAAAATTATATGTGTATATTTCGTTGCTTGTCGGTAAATGCTGCGTGATCAGGATTCAGTTGCTCGTTGGTGCGCAGTCAAGGTATATATGTTCGCTGTGTTCCGGCTATTCGTCGTGTTTAATTTTCATCATGGATGGTGTGGGGACAGATGGAAATATTATACCTTACTTGATGAATATGTGAAGTATCCTCAGATTTGATATCTCCAACGAAGCTACAATAAAGCAAAGAAACTTGAGTGCTGGGTTAGTATCGCCAAAGTTATTGCGAGTACTGATGTATATGTTGAAAAATAACTTTGAATAGATATTTATATATATTACAAACTGTTTACGTAATTTATTTTACAGACACACAGCAAGTGTAAGTCGAAATGTTTTGCAGTCAATCGGATGACGTTTCATCGTTTGTCTCTTCTCTTTGGCTAAGGAATTGATTATGAAGAAATAAACTGCTGTCACTGTCAAATCCATCCTAAGGAAAACGGTGATAATAAGACGAGCCCCGGCGAACACGCTTGCCCTCGCACGGCTTGTTTGTTTCGTTCGTGCGCTCTCGGCTTGTTTGGTTCGTTCGTTTACTCTCGGCTTGTTTGGTTCGTTCGTACGCTTTCTCGGCTTGTTTGGTTCATTCGTACGCTCTCTCGGCTTGGTTGGTTCATTCGTACGCTCTCTCGGCTTGTTTGGTTCGTTCGCGCTCTCTCGGCTTGTTTGGTTCGTTCGTTTACTCTCGGCTTGTTTGGTTCGTTCGTTTACTCTCGGCTCGTTTGGTTCGTTCGTTTATCTCGGCTTGTTTGGATCGTTCGTACGCTCTCTCGGCTTGTTTGGTTCGTTCGTTTACTCTCGGCTTGTTTGGTTCGTTCGTTTACTCTCGGCTCGTTTGGTTCGTTCGTTTATCTCGGCTTGTTTGGTTCGTTCGTACGCTCTCTCGGCTTGTTTGCATCGTTCCTTAAGGAAAAGAAAGAAAAATCAGTATGATTGATGATTCCTCCATAAGTCCAGTCATATAAGTGGTTTACATGAAAAAAAGTACTAACCGGAGCAAGTGACATTTAAAGTTTACTGTTCTTACATGTCGTATGAAAAGTAGAGCGAGGATAAGAATGTCGTCTGGAGAGAACTTGAGTTCGAGAATATAGATCAGGGAGACTGTGTGTGTGTGTGTGTGTGTGTGTGTGTGTATGTGTTTGATGGCTGACTTGCACAGATGGGAGGAGAAATAGAGTGGATGAGCAGTGAGAGAAGTGAATCTGGTGTCCTGGATGTACGGATTGTGTCAATGCTAGGACTGCGTCTGTACATCAGCGGGTATGAGTGTAGTAGAGACTATATTTTAAGCCGAAGAATCTACATAAATATACACACACGGTACGGCCATAGAGGAGACAAGAGCAAGAGTTTTGCTCTGGGTAATATTCCAGATGTGCGGTCTTGGAGAGGGTTGGGAAGGGTTTGTCAAAATGTAGGGTAGTAAACTGTAAGTTAATTCTAGAGTGGGTGGAGGAGAGGCAGTTCAAGGAAAAAATATAGAATTATGTAAGAAAAAAGTGGGGGATTGGTGATATGTCTAATGAAAGAGATATTAGAGGAATGACTAGAGATCTGAAACAATGGAAGAAATATTTTATATACGAAATTGGTGCGACTGACATTTTGATTAACAGGCTATGTACTCCGCACAAAGTCATAAGTAATTTCATGTAGATCAACAGGATGACTGGAACCATTATGGAACATATAATGCCCGTATAAAGATTTTTAAAGGAGTTGAATTACAATGATGATACTTCAGCTTGTGTAATGAGAAATTACTTTCTCGGTAACAATGTTGTCAATATCAGCGTAAAACTAATAAAAAAATCGATAGAAAAAAGCCGCTAATACCCTTTGTTGTTCAAGCGGCAAATAATTCGAAATAAATATAGTGGAGAACTATCGATAGCCCCCATTTGAATTTATATATGAAATCAATTCCAACGTATGTTACTGATAATGATGCCTCTTAGTATAAAACTTTGTAGAACTGAAATCTTTTAGTTATACCTCAAGGTAGCTAACATGAAAGAGACTTGGAATGTCAGATGGAAAAACTATAGATTTCATTTCATCACCATTGAAAAATATGAATAAATAATACATAAAAAAAAAAACATTACACCGTATTCTTACAAAGGAAAACTGTGGTTCGAGTTGTATCACACAGAAAACGGTATTACAAGTTATAAACGTAACAGCCTAATGAAAGAGAGATCCTTCTTGCATAAGCTGACTGACAGTGTAGCATCTGAGTTGAGTTTCAGGTCTATAACCTTCCTTCTACATTTCTCTTTCCCTATATTCTGCCTCACTTTCTTCAGCGAACCCTCCAATAAAACCAGACCAAAATATCCAACTCCCAAGACCAGTCTATCCGTATGATCCTCTCAAGAACTCTCCAAAAAGTTCCCACTCCCAAAGCCTCTCGCCCACCCAAATCTCCCAAAAACTCTAACCAAATCCCTCCCAGCTTCTCCAATTCCTTAAACCTGTCCCTACAGTCAATACTCCTATGGACTCTCCAGCAAACCCATTCCAACTCCCAAAAGCCCTTTTCTTCCAGTCAACGCTCCCAAGAATATCCAAAAGACACCTCCTTTGTTGTTCTCCAACTCCGAAAACCCGTCCTTCCAGTCAACACTCCTATGAGCCCTCTAACAAACCCATCCCAGGTTCTCCACGTTCTATGAATAAAGTTTTGGACAATAAACGACCAAATGAGTTAGCATACTTGTTTGTAGATATTATTTACTTTGACACTAAGACACTAAGGTCTTCTTCCCGTCATTTTTAAGTGTGGGGACCTGATTTTAATCGTGGGCAGTGGCGTCTCTACTTGTTAGGTATGTAAATCATGAACTAGTTCGTTACTGCAGAGAGAATTCAGATTTTTAAGTTTAAGGAGCCACCCATTTTTCCTTTTCTGATATATGCGTGCTGACTGTTGTTATCTTAAGCAGTATAAGAAACGTTTCATGACCATTACTCAAGAAATAACTATCCAAGGTTGAGAAAGGTAAATCATGGAACTTTCTACCCCCAAAAAAACTGATTGACAATGTTATGCAGAGGAGGGGGAAGGAAGATCGAGTCCTTTTCTTGAAGGGAGGGTTGGGTTGATGAGGGGGATCGCGATCTGTTTCGTCTTGCTTAATTGCTTACTACTGGAAATCCCTAGAAATGTCGATATATATGGAAACTGTTCCGCTATGAGTCAAAACTCACCAGGAATACTAACCAGCTTACAGTGCCATTCCCAGGAAACGAAAAGTACGGTGTGAAGCCCTTACGTCGAGACAGTACAGATAGAGGGAACCGGGAGACAGTACAGATAGAGGGAACCGGAATATGAAATACCAGGCGGCGCTGGGCGAGGCGGGCAAATGAGTCAACAGACAGGTAAAGGGATTAAGGCACAAGTCACCCTCCACAGTCTTAAGTTACACAGTCAGGTTACCCTGTGTTCTGGGAAACAGATTTACAATTTTTTCATCTATAAAGTTATCTAATTTATATAGAACAAGAGTTGTAGAGGATGTGTGGATCAGGTGTTTGCTGTAAATGATGTGAGATATGCTTAATGAAACAGAAGAATTTATACGCGTCATTTATGTAATCTGGGGATAGCATAAGATAGGGTTGGTAGAAGATGCCTTGCGAAAGTTCTTACGAATGTATGGTGTCGGAGGAAAGCAACTAGAAGTAGTGAGAAGTTTTGGTCGAGAATGTATTTCGTGTGTACAAATAGGGAGAGAGAGAGAAGAGTGGGTGGTTCTATGTGAAGGTTGGTCTACAGCAGGATTGTGTGATACCACCATTGCTGTATGTTTTGTTTATCAATGGGATGGTGAGGGAGGCAAATGCAAGGGTCTTTGAGAGAGCGGCGATAATGCAGTCTCTCGAGAGTGAAGGAGGTATGGGAAGTGTCAGCTGCTGTTTGCTGATGACACGGCACTGGTGCCAGATTAAAGTGAGAAGTTGGTCGCTGAATTTGTTAAAGTATGTGAAAGGAGAGAGTTGAGAGTAAATGTAAATAAAAGCAAGGTCATTTGGTTTAGGCGGGTTGAGGGACAAATTAGATGGGGGTCTGAGTTTGAATGGAGAAAATTTAGAAGAGGTGAAGTTTTTAGATACCTGGGATTGGATATGGCGGCAAATGGAACCATGAAGGCGGGAGTAAGTCATAGGGTGGGTGAGGGAGCGAAATTTGGGGGGGCATTGAGGAATGAAAGGTTATTATCTGGGAAGGTGGAAATGGATATGTCTGGAGTTTTAGTAGTCTCAACAATGCTGTAGGGACGTGAGATGTGCAGAGGGGGATGCATGTTGGAAATGCAATATTTGAGGACAATGTGTGGTGTGAGGTGATTTGAACGGGTAAGTAATAAATGGGTAAGAGAGGGGCATTTTAATAAGAAGAGTATAGTTGAGAGAGCTCAAAAGGATGATTTGAGGTAGTTTGGACATATGGAGAGAATGAGTGAGGAGTTGACAAGAATATGTGTTAGAAGTGGAGGGAACAATGAGACTGTTGGAGATGGAAGGATGGAGTGAAAAAATTTTAACTGGTCGCGTCCTTAACATATAGGAAGGTGAAAGACGTGTATGGGATAAAGTGAACTGGAACGATGCGTTATAAAGTGGACCGAACTAGGGTATGTGAAACAGTCGGGTGAAAAAATGGACTGGTTTGTGGGGCCTGGGTATAGATATGTAGCTATGTTTTTGGTGCTACAAACATCACAGCTAGATCATGGATGTGAGCGAATGCGGCCTTTATTTGTTCCCGGAGCTACCTCGCTAATGCTGGAAACAGCGAACAACAATGGAAAAAGAAAAAATCTTACACATTATTCTAACCTTTTCAGTCACTCAAACGGAAAAAAAAATGTAACTGGAAATTCAACTGTTTCAGTAATTCACGTGAGCAGTGAAACAACCATGACCTTCCTGAATCGATGACAAATTCTTATAAAAAAGAAATCCATATTCGAAAGCGTTTTGATTTGTTTCTTGTTAAAGAACTCCATTGATTATTGCGGTCATCTGTTTTATGCTATCAAATCATGAATCTGTTTTCTTAAAAAGATAATCACTGGTGTCATAGAGAACACTTTTACACAATAATTCTATTCAATCCTATGGTAATTTGACGATTATATGCAATTTAATTTCATATCCAAGTAACTCGAAAAGCCATGCTCTCTAGGTTATAGTTTGTTCATACATACCACTCTTGTTTTACATTTTATATCATTATTTAGGCATGTTCATAAGCCTCACCTTCCTCAGCCCTTTTGACCAAATTTTTTAAACGCACCTGATGTATGAAAAGCAGTTGTAGTGGTTGCTGGAGATCGTAATTGGGTGTGTTTGCTGGCTGAGGTGGTGGCTGCAGCAGGTAAGTGGGTGTTTTGGCTGGATGCAGTGGTCGCTGGAGGTCGTGAGTGGGTGTGTTGGCTGAGTGAAGTGGTCGCTGTGACTGGTGAGTAAGCTTGTTTGCTGGGTGAAGTGGTCGCTGTGGCGGGATCATGTCTCTTTCCAGTCACAATAACGTTACAATCGGTCCCTTTCAGAAGTTTCAAGGTTGGGGGTTTACGCAGTTAAACCAGACTGTCAACACCATGGCCCGTCAGTCTTTCAAAATGGGAGGTAAATTATATGATTGGGGAAAGGACACATGTTTCTCAGCTATAATGAATAGCCATAGCAAATTTATGCCACTTATGGTGCAAGTGCTACACGGGTCTCTGAGAAATTGGGTTGATTGATTGAGCCTGATTTGGGAAAATACATAAATAGTGAATATATTTGAAAAATGTACAGAGAATATTGCTATTCCTGAGCAACAAGAGCCAAAGGACAGCTTTCACCAATATAGGTTTACCGGTGAACAGTAAAGGTACATTTTAGAATAGATTTTTCTGTAATGTACCCCCATTTGAATTTCTTGTGACTCTTTTTGGTAATTGATATTGTGGGATTTTGCTTTAATAATCTCAGAATTATCAACTCATTAGTGTTGGCCATGAGAGATATGGTAGATATGGGGTCAAATGATAATACTAAAACAGTGTGGAAATCAAATTACTCGAATTTTTAAGATGTAAAGACTGCATTTGTGAAATAGGTCTTGATATTGTTATTTATTCTTATGAAGGATGCACTGTATTCCTTTTATCTGTGCTATGTTCTATCATTCGATTGTCAATGTATATATATTGTTCAGATGTCTTAAAGAGATCTCATAAGCATTAATTCAAGCTTTAAATCAATGTAGATATGTGAACTCGCATAATACATCAGCAAAACTTGGAGTAGGTTGGATTCAAACATTACGAGGCTTCAGGACAGTGGTAGGAAAGCATAAATGATAAAGGATAATAGGCATTCCTGCTTTCACTGGACGAGATTTCTTGTTTTATTATAGGATTAGTTGCTTTGTATATCGTCATTCAAAGAAGGACCAAGTGAATGTTTTTGGGCTGTCATCTACAGGATGGACGCTTTTCCAGTTTCCCTGTGCATAGCATGAGGACAGTTGATGTTCATTTATCAATACTACACTTAGCATTTGTATGATGTCTGTGAAAGTTATGAATGCATCACTTTAACTGTCCAATGTTGATTTCAATTATTTTACCTCACTTTTCCTTTACTTGAAAGCCCTTTCCAGTTTGCAGAAACTTGAAAATGATGAAGTTCAAGTGTTACTCCTAAAATCCTACACCTTTCATTGCCCCTCTACCCATTGCAGTGCATTCCTGATAATTTCATTGATATCTGTCATCTAGAGAGAGTGTCTTTAACTAGAAACTTACTGATTTTTTTCTTGAAATCTCAGTGAATAGTTAATGATATTGATTCAGAGATATATCAGAAATAACTTATGGGAATAGAAGAATATCATATCAATGAGTTCCAAGTGCTTGGTAACTGATTTAAAAGGTGCATGCTGTGATCATTGATATCTAATGGAGGTATCCATGGCAAGAATGAAATCCCAATTTATCACCTTGAATGCATGACATGAATCCGTGGATTCTTTCATTATTGGTCTTTGACCTCAGAAACACCAAAAAATTCTGCGTGCAACGGGATGGTGCAGGTATTGCGAGGATATTTCAGGGTTTATCAAGAAGATATGATAGAAGCACTCATGCTTCACACAAATACAATAATTACACTGATCAACCTTCCTTGACAACAATATCATTTAATAACAGCCTTGATGTGCCCTTTACAAAGTAGTCCATGGTTTATTTTAGTTTTTGGAGATACAGTAATTACATGATAGATAATATTGCAGCTGAAGTAGTGTGCTGCAAACTTACTATATATACCTTGATGACACTACTACTCATCAGCAAATGATTGCTCTTGTGATTTATTGATTGCTGGATTTATTACTTGTAACATACCCACATACAGGCATAGAATCGCTTCATCTGCCTAGTATATATATATATTTTTTTTTCGTGTCTTCCTTCATGCTGTTAGATTTATTGCATGGAAATGCCGAAAAACTGAATTATCCTCTCATGAAACACTACCTTTGTCTTATATATTGTTGAAGTTTTACCAAGTGTTTCTTGATTGAATTCTATACCTTCTAAATTTTGATATTCCCAGACTTATTCAGTGATCTCACTTTCAACCATCTGCTTTACTTTTTTCATTATGCATAAAGTCTTTCAAAAAATGCAGATACCTTAGATGTAAAAACAGAAACGAGGTGTGATACTGATACACATTCTCTTTTACAGGTTTCAAGTGAAAGGCTGTGATCTCATCCTCTCTTATGCGATAATGAAGGTCAACTTTCTGACAACATAATCTTCAGCTGTCACAGTAAGTGACTAACATCCATTTAAGAACAGAAAAACATAATGATATTCTTCTGTTCTACATTATTTGTCTTGAACCAAGTGAAATGGAGAACCAAAACAATGAGATAGTTAAAGTTAGCAAGCAAGTCTCGCACAAACTCATTATTTTGTCAGGGCAAAGAAATTTAAATTTATTACTCATTTCAAGCAAATTTCTAATTTCAGTAATAGATGGCATACAGTATCTTGCACTGAATAGAGATATGCACATTTCCTTTAGACATACCTGTGATGTTTCATCAACAACCCACACTTTCACCATCAGACAAAATCACTTACACCACCAGCTACCTTATCACCACTAGCCACCAAAAGTTACCATCAGATAGCTTCATTTTTACAATTTTAGATGTATACTGATAAAATATAAGAAATTTATTAACTATAATTTCTGTAAACTGTTTCTCAAAATGGAATGTAAATGCTTAAGGAAAAACTCTATAGGGAAATAGTTCTCAGTCATCCAAATTCTTAGGTTTTACTAGATTTTCCACCTTCTGCTTGTAATTAGTACTTCTGATGGGCACTTATGTAAAGTTTACTTGAGTTTCATGGTTTTGTAGGTCAAGAAATTGCTCTGCAGTTCATAGTATTTTCATTGTTGATATTGTGTTGGCTGTATTTGATAGGTATTCAGGTTCTAGCCTGACAGTTTGATTTCTTTGGTTTCAAACCCTTAGAAGGTGGTTGTCATATGAGGCTCTTGTGCCTCAAGGTAGAATCCACCATGGTTCCAAAATTTGTTTTTATAATATTTGAAAGGCCTATCCATATTCTCTTACATGGTACACATCATGGTAGGCTCTTCCTTACCACCCTAAAAATTGCCATGTTTTAGGATGGTGGCAAACTATGTGTTTGAGCTTGAAAGTGAGCTCTACATATTTTTATAAGGGTGAGACCACCTCTGCAGCTGTCATTACATCTTTCAGCATCTTTAATTCAGATTACTGGCTGAATTATCATACTGTAGCAGAATAGGTTTTTTCATTGAATGCTATGGAATAATGCTATTGCTCTCCATGATATGAATCAATATTACCTAATAGAATTTTTATGGTATTCATATGTTGATTGTGATACATACTTCAGGAAATGTGTAGTTAATGTATTTCTTTGATTCTCCTTTGGGTTTCCTACATCATTCTTAATCTTTTCTTTTAAAAGTAGCACGTACAGTGCTAGAATTAGATCAGAAGGTACCCACATTTCATTATTCCAGTAGTCACTCAGACTGTTGATTGTTAAGATGGGTTACTTTGTCCTAATATTTGTCTATTCTGATGTTGCCATTACCTCTGCAATGAATACTGTAGTTGCAAGCTCCCTTTCCACATCCAGGCCCCAGAAAACTTTCCATGATTTACCCCAGACGCTTCACATGCCCTGGTTCAATCCATTGACAGCACGTTGACCCCGGTATACCACATCGTTCCACTTCACTCTATTCCTTGCATGCCTTTCACCCTCCTGTATGTTCAGGCCCTGATCACTCAAAATCTTTTTCACTCCATCTTTCCACCAGCAATTTGGTCTCCCTTTTCTCCTTCTTCTCTCCACCTCTGACACATATATCCTCTTGGTCAATCTTTCCTCACTCATTCTATCCATGTGCTCAAACCATTTCAAAACACCCTCTTCTGCTCTTTCAACCGACACTCTTTTTATTACCACTCATCTCTCTCACCCTTTCATTTCTTACTCAATCAAACCACCTCACACCACATATTGTCCTCAAACATTTTATTTCCAACACATCCACCCTCCTCCGCACAGCCCTGTCTATAGCCCATGCTTCACAACCATATAACATTGTTGGAACCACTCTTCCTTCAAACATACCCATTTTTGTTCTCCGAGATAAGGTTCTTGCTTTCGACACATTCTTCAATGCTCCCAGAACCTTCGCCCCCTCCCCCATCCTGTGACTCACTTCCACTTCCATGGTTCTATCCACTGCTAAGTCCACTCCCAGATATCTAAAACACTTTACTTCCTCCAGTTTTTCTCCATTCAAATTTATCTCCCAATTAATTTGTCCCTCAACCCTGCTAAACCTAATAACCTAGCTCTTATTCACATTTACTCTCAACTTTCTTCTTTCACACACTGTACCAAACTCAGTCACCAATGTCTGCAGTTTCTCACCCAAATCAGCCTTCAGCCCTGTATCATCAGCAAACACTGACACTCACTTCCCAAGCCCTCTCATCCACAACAGACTGCATACTTGCCCCTCTCTCCAAAACTCTTGCATTCACCTCCCTAACCATCCCATCCATAAACAAATTAAACAACCATGGAGACATCACCCACCCCTGCTGCAAACTGGCATTCACTGGAAACCAATCTCTCCTCTCTTCCTATTTGTACACATTCCTTACATCCTCGATAAAACTTTTCACTGCTTCTAGCAACTTGCCTCCCACACCGTCCACAGAGCATCTCTGTCAACTCTATCATATGCTTTCTCCAGATCCATAAATGCTACATCCAAATCCATTTGCTTTTCCTAAGTATTTCTCGCATACATTCTTCAAAGCAAACACCTGATCCACACATCCACTACCACTTCTGTAACCACACTGTTCTTCCCCAATCTGATGCTCTGTACATGTTGTCACCCTCTCAGTCAAAACCTTTCCATATAATTTCCCAGGAATACTCAACAAACTTATACCTCTGTAATTTGAGCACTCACCTTTATACCCTTTGTCTTTATACAATGGCACTATAATGCATTCTGCCAATCCTCAGACACTTCACCATGAGCCATACATGCATTAAATATCCTCACCAGCCAGTCAACAACACAGTCACCCCCTAGGGTAAACCATGGAAAGTTTTGTGGGGCCTGGATTTAGAAAGGGAGCTGTGGTTTTGGTGCATTATACATGACAGTTAGAGACTGAGTGTGAATGAATGTGGCCTTTGTTGTCTTTTCCTAGTGCTACCTCACGCGCTTGCAGGGGGAGGGTGTTGTCACTTCATGTGTGGCAGGGTGGCAACG